>NW_026782389.1:0-283716 GCF_031769215.1 Ylistrum balloti | reverse complement strand
ATCCTGTTGTTCTGTTCACCGTCGTCAAAGAGGAGAAATGCTTGCGGCAAGCAAGGTAGAGAGACGATTTGGCTGTGTAGAATGTTGGCAGTCGCTGGACCACGGCCTTGGAAGTGTCATCCAAGTCGTTGTCTCGGAGTTGGTTGAGCTCCTCCTCAAAGATGGACGGAATGGGTTGGACAGATTCTACGCATTTGTTGGTGATCTGGTTGATGATCTGTTTGGCTACAACACTGGCTGGGTCTAAGGTATGGTTGTGTGGATTTCGTCCAAAGTTAGCTGCTATGTTGTCTACTGTCGAGAGGGATGTTGAACAGTCCAGAATGTCCTGCTGCCATTCCTTCGAATCTGTCTGTAGATGAATTGATTATGAGAAAGGTTCTGTCCGTCTCTTCTGTTGGTGATGAACTTAACGTTGATCTGAGCGTTAGCCATCCTGTACTGTACTTGTATCAAACCACACAGATAATAATATCACTCAAATTAAACACACTTTACACTACGTTGGAAAAAAGTACATGATTAAATTATATATGTGAAAAAAGTCAAGTAATGAATCAAGCAATGAGAAATTGATGCTTCAAAGTGCAGATTGAAATATGATAATACATTTCCCATTGAACAGCTTGAGATAGGAACAGTTTGATATTTGATTCCTTTATTCTACAGTTATTAACAGTTTTCTGAACAGTTATCAGAACTTCATTATCTGATTTACCTGTACAAGTTACTTGTACAACAATTCTGCACCAGAATATAACTCACTATCATCACAACTGATCTCCTATATAATTGTCATAGGCAGAGTTGGTGTTAAGGGAAGACCCGCGAGAATTGTGGGTATTATCTCCTATTCGGAATGTCTTGGTCTTTTTCTTCAGTTGGTTGTAGAAAACAATTTTCAGTGGCGTAAATGATCGCGTTAACAAAAGAATTTTAGAAAAGATAAGAGGAGAGTGTAATATCGGTATCACCATTGACAGGGAAATGTTGCGGCCATGGCATTGGTGAATGGGAAAGCGTATTTCCCATAACGTTAGTGGTTTTCCAAGTTCCCCACAAGCATAGTGACGAGAGAGAGGGAGAGAGAGAAAAAACAAACACAACATAAACTGGAACGAGGAAAAATCATTCATATCAGTTTAAGTACATTGTTAATTTGAAGAGAGTTCACATTGAAAGTCAGTTGGAACATTTCCACATCTACAAAAGGACAGTCTATAACTGTCTACCCACAAAACTCCAGTTTATTAAGGTAAAGTCTCTATTTTAAAAGCTAGTGTACATCTTTAAAAGTTGTGCACTAAATTCGAATCCGTTTTAACATTTTAAAAGAAGTTCTCGGCCTTTCTGACAAAAAAATCAGACAAAATTCTTTTGTTTTGTTCTTTTTTTCTCCCTAGACTTAACAAAATTTGACAACTGATCATTTTGATTCAATCATGTACCGGATGTTGTTGCTATAGCGCTTCAAATTCAGAGAAAGACTAAATCAAAATATAACTGGTATTAGTCGCAACACACCGCTCGGCTAGTGAGAACTTCTCTTTAGCTCGATCGGTTGAGCGTCAGATCAGTAAGTTAGGTGTCCCTTGTTCGAATCCTAGCATTGAAATAAATAATAACCTCTGTTACAAAAACATTCACCGATTCCACTTCTTCGTTGAGAAACCATATCATAATTGAACATTGTCTATGAAATAGCGTAAAGACCTAAAGACGGTAGAATTGGGTTAGCTTTTTAGAAAAATATACAAATGATCACGAAGTAGAGTTTGTTTTTCAATTTATCTTATAGAGGATATACTGGATAATTCTATGATCTACATAGAATAACGGTGAAATTTAAAAACATTAGATGTTCAAAAATTTACGGACGAAAATTCATGATATTTCTAGCTTCGGTTTACGTAATAAGAGCTAGTCAAAACCTCCCCACATTGATGCTATTGCAGCAATCATAAGAAGGGAACTTGCTATATAAATTTTCAAAATCATTATCAGTGACCATTCACATCTGTACTGTTTTAATTTAGAAAAAATTACAATCTGATATAATTTGGAAAGGTGAAAAAATGGAGAACGTATTATTTTTCAGACTAACGCGTTGATTATCAATTACATGACAAGATACTACAGACAGTTTTGACTTCAAACGCTCTAAATAATGTCATCAAGGATTAGTAACAATAAATTTTCGTTCCAGATTGGCGTTATATGAACGGCCGTATGATCTGTTTTAGTTCATATTAAACCATAGATAACGCTTTCATTGTAACATTAATATCGGAAATATCATCACATGATGATTGAAGATTGTATAATGTTAATTGTCAATGAAACAAGAGTTTGTTGACGATTAATACTAGGTGATGTTATATTAAGTTTAGATAAAAATTGGTTTCAATGGATAAATCAGGCTGTTAACAATTCAACCAGTCGTATCATTATTCGGAATATCCTGATGACGTTGAGGAGCATATACAGTATAGAGTACAGGTAAAAATGAAAACTTACCAGCGACAAGCAACAAACAGGCAAAGAGAAGTCCGTTCATTGTGATCGTACCTTCAGCAACCGATGTTGTGATGAGACTGTTCGCGGACCGGCCTTTTATGCTACTTGGTCATGTAGCCTTACCTGGTCATGTCATTCAGCATCTGTGTTTTCCCATATATCCCAACGCCCGTCTTCTGTCACGTTTCTCTCCGCCTGACACGAAAAGTACCAATTATGTCATAAACGTGTTATTTTCAAGTGTTTTGTGGTACTGTTTTGGTATGTGATAATAATTTATTTGTGAGAACAACTTCTTGCAAAGTATGTCCATATGCTGGACTTGATTTCTAAATTCTAAAATTCTGGACCATCTGTTTAGTAGTAGTAAAAATGAATACATTTATAACGTGCAATGTCAATTTATGGATTTCCATTTTTAAACTTCTGAATTGGCAGCTTTTCATGGCAAACAACGCAAAATGTCAATAGTTTTATTATTTTGTTTCTTATGCGAAATTTCGGACATTTAATCGTGCGTAACGAAGATACATTGTATCTGTGACTTATTAAAGATCTTAAAATTGATACGAAAATGACCTATTGTTCACAGACTATCTTCTACGGGTCTTAGTTAATGCAAGTAAGGTTTGCAGGGTAAATGATGTGTACTTTTTCAGTTTTAATAAATATACATTTTCAATTTTTCAATTTAAATTTCAGACATTACGACGTTAAGACCTACTGAGATTTCGTTAATGGTTACGTCAGGACAGCCCTGGCGTTTCGTTGGGAGGTCTATACGTATGAAGGTGGACAAATGCTAATAAAAGTTCTGAATATTCTTAATTTTATCGCTTCATAGAACTGCATCGGATGGGTGTTTCGTTTTTCATTCCTGTGAGGATTCTCAAACTTCACACACTTATAAAGCATCAAAATACACGTACTTCTTTGTATTACCCTTTAGTATGCTTATTTACTAGATAGTCATTAGAACTAGGTGAAAATGGCCATGTATACCATTTGTCTTCGTATAATACGTCTTTTCTTGTTCAATTACATGTTTTTATTTTTTATTGTAGTTTTGTTTTGATCCGTTTATTCCTCCTCTCCTTCCTCTTGATTCTTGAAAAAGGAGTAGGCGTATCGGGATGGTCAGTTGTTGTAGTGGTCACGCACTTGCTTTTCACCAAGACGTTGTCGTTCGTCGGTGAGACTATACCCGGACACGGGAGGAGTCACGGAGACATTGTAAAATTGTTGTTTAACCATTTGTTGACGAAGAAGTAGTTGGACTTTAGACCTTGGCTGGCGAAAATGTACTCTGACACTTTTAAATTCTCAGCAATCTTCACGGCAACTATATGCATATACACTAAAAATAGTGTCCATTTCCAAACAGTAGTATAAATAAATTATACGGGGGAATTATACAGTAACAGTGTGCACTTCATTTGCAATTGACGTAACTGCATTAAACAGGTTCAATGTAATAATATGATATCGCACTAACAAGTTGTTCTGAGCTGAAATAATTAACGATTAAACTATTACTGCATAAAGTGAGTAAACTCCGACTGCTGTATATTTTTTACCAAACACTTAACAATTTTCCAAATGTTAAGCATTGAATATGAAACATCGATATTAAAATATTGAAATGTAAAAACACATTTTCAACGAAATTTTATTTTAAAAAAATACAAAAAGCTTACTCATTAGAAAACTTTGCTGCTCGTTCGGTTCACAAGTTCAAAGGCGGACATTTTGCACGCATTTCCGCATCTGGTTTTAGTATATACAAGAAATTAAAGATGGCGACGAAAGTCTCGGCTGTTGGGCTGTTCATATTACTTTTACCATGTTCTTTGTCAGAAGATCGTTTGATTTACATCGGAAAGGTGGTTGATGCATTGGAAAGACTTGTAAATTACTATAAATTGAACTACGAAGACTTGAACGTGGACGGTTTATTTGGATTGCGTGTTGTAGAGGGTAAGGTATCAACTCTGACACTGTCATCTGGTCATATCACTAGCCACAGGTGTTTAAAATTCTGATAATAAATTGAGATATACATATTGATCATTATATTGTCTGCTAAGATGACAAGAATATCTAGCGTTAGCTGTCTTAGATCACGATTTTAAAATACTACAAAGGAGTCAATTGCAGTTATTCAACTGTTATTTAGTGTAAACATTTAATCCCTATGGGTAATGGATACATATAGGCCGAGTCATACATTTCAGGGACAACGGTAAAGTTTGATACTGCATTTGAGTAACTAATTAATTACTCCAAAATAGACCGAACATTTCAGTCTCTAAGATGATGCTTTAAAGTCAATATTCATATTTATTATGCTGTTGTTGATATTTACATTTTTATTGACAGCTCATTTTAGAGATAGAACGGACGTGTTTATAAAAGTGGTAGAAACCATCAACCATTGATGCAGAGAGTTAAACAATTATTCTAGCAATGTACACAGAAATCTAAGGTTCATTTCAGAACGAAACAAGTTTGTTTGCCTTACTAACCTTTTCAGAACTTATAATTTGTATCTTTAAGCCATTCTAGGGTGTTATTTTCCTCTCTGCTTCGACTTAGAAATTCAAATTCGCCACCATTGCTGATGATACTAATAACAATCTGGCACCATCCAGAATAGCCTGACTAAACAGTATTTTGCTGTTTCGGGTGGTACTGGACTGTACCAGGCAGTGCCAGATTGTTATAGACATTAAATTATTATTTTAGAGACAAATGTTTGTTCTAACAAGCGACGTACTGTAACTGTGATATGATATACATATTTCCAATATCATTAATTTCAGTAACTTCCTATGAGAAAAGTCTAAGTTTAAATTCCTTTTAAATGATGACAAATCATAGTTATTCATTGAAATCTACTTTTTAACTCAAAGAAAAAGAAAGTAAATCATTTAACTGGTTCACCACTTGAAATCCATTTAATAGGATTGTAAATGGTTTTCCTTTCCTATGAAATTTTATAAAACAAGTCTAAGATTTTACTTTTGCAAACCTTATAATTAAAGATACTTCATCACTTAACTCAGGGAAGTTACCTTCTGACAGAAAGGATGTGCACTTCTGATAAGTAAAAAATTCTTTTGGTGTAGGGATGATTTTTTAATAGTTAAATCATATGAAGTATTTTAAAAGGAAAAAAATTACTATAATTTTGTATTCCTTTTTCAAATACAGGTGGAAGAATAAGTGTAGCAGGAAGAAATTCACTTATTATTCTTAATTTTTCTGAATAAGACATTCTTTGTAATTTTCAAGGCAACCGTTTGCAAAAAAACAAATTTGTCTTTCAACAAATAATATGAAAATACTTAATTTTATACTTTCACACAAAAATATTCAAGGATACTTTTCACGAGTATAGATGAAGAGGCCATTATGCTATCAGTTTTGCAATATTCATCCAAATAGCCATTTTTTAAAGATCAAGACACAAGCCGAAATATTTGTTTTTGAATGCAAAAAAAGGACATCAGAGAAAGTAGTCCACTAAGTGGAAATCCACAAATTTTAAATCTGTGATCTGTGGTAATAACTCATTTAAAATTCAGTTGACTTTTTCCAAAGACTTTGTTTTTTACTAAAGAAAAGTATGTTTACCTTAGCAATGAAAAAACACATTGAAATTGTTGATGTTATTAACTTAATCACATAATCGACTACTCTGTCAAGAGATGTAGTCCATAAACATATTGTCTTCAAAACATCATACAAAGCACCCTATTTCAACATATAAGTATAACTACAGAAAAAAGACTATGTAAAAAAACACAAAAATTTGGGACATTATGTTGGAGTCAGTTTTTTTTTTATTATTGAAGTATGACCTCATTACCAAATAAACTTGACCTCATAACATCTTTATCTCAAGATGTGGTGGACAAAATCAAATAGAAGAAGCCATTTTCAATTCATGACTTAATGTCATTGTCTATATTAAAACATCACAATGGATTTCAAGACCGGTACAGCCAATGAAAAATGCTGGTGTATATTACACTAGTCGCAAAAAATATTACATTGGCATCATTTACAAACTGAAAGATATGAAGTCTGTCTCTACACTAGCTAATAACAGTGCTGTGGAATATGTTCAAAAAGATGACGAGGAATATTTCCAGAAACTGCGATTTGTGGTTGGAAAGCCTTGGGAGTTCTTAAAAAAACATAAAGAACTTAAGAATCAGCTTCGCTGGCACCCAGATTTATACCTACGACGAAGAAAAAGTATGTGTTTGATAGTTCTAGATTTGAATCATGCATTAACAGTTAACTGGTCATGGCTGTTACATTATTTGTTATGTTGATTTGCTTTAGATTATTAACTAATCACATATAAACGAGTATTTTAAATATTTCACCAGATGTTTCTATGAAATTTTAAAACTCAATTTTTTTGTTTTATTTTCAATAAATTTCCTGTTTACATCTTGGTGAAGAATTATCTAGCGTATAATTCCATTTTCACAGACCCTTTTTGCGATTATTAAAATAAAGGATAAACATCTGCTTTCTCTCAGAATATGGAGAGTTTGTAAGTTTTAGATGTAGAGTCAAGAACGATCAGACGATACAATGAGTACTAGGATTCTGCAGGGATCTCTGATTTTACATAACATCTTTCTATTTTCACGAGAATAAATATGCTTAATATATGCATCATTTCAATGTAGCCAAGTTGAATGAGGATGTGTCAGACAGGTGTATGGCAGAACTGATGGGGACCAACTCCAACTCCAAGACAACATGTGAGATTAGTGACTTTTGTATCCAGATGATGACAACAACTGGTCTTTCTGGCTATGGTATCACCCACCAGCTCCTGTGGACAGTATTGGCAGAACAGGTCAAAATCTGGGTTGTTTTCAGTTAAATAGATGAAGTGGCCTCAATAGTGGGTCCAGCAAAAAATAATTAGTTCAGCACTGTAACCTCTAAGTAAAAAAATTCACTTGTTCACCCACTACAGATGATTTTGCTGATGCTTTTGACTTTAAGCTCACCTGGTCTGGAGGGCCAAGTGAGCTTATGTCATGGTGGGGCTTCTGTCCAGCATCAACTTTCCCATTTAACCAACTTCTTGATAATCAACGGACCAAATTTCAGTGTAATTGGCTGGTGGGTTGCTGGGATGAAATCTGACGTAGTTCGCGAAAAGAAATGACCAGGGTCAGATTTTTAGATAATTTCTTCTGACTAATCAAAATGTACAGAAGCATGGTATTTGGCTCTAATATGTTCTTAGGATGAAGCCTGACAAAGTTTGCAAAAATATATTCAAGGTCACAAGTGTCAGATTTGTTAAAACCTGAAAAATGCTTCTTCTGTCAAACCAACAGGCACAGAGGTATAGTATGTGACTGAAAGGTTCCTATGATGAAGCTTGACAAAGGGTGGAAAATGAAATGACCTTGACCCATATTCAAGGTCACAGGGGTTAGATTTGTTAACAGTAAAACAACTTCTGATGACTAATCAAAATGCCCAGATGCAAGGTATTTGATAGAAAGTGAAGGTTTATCTAGGTAAAAACCCAAGTTTTGAAGAAAAGAAAGAAATGGAATCAGGTCATAAGTGTCAGTGTTTTGAGTATTAAAAACTTTTGGTTGTGAAAATTGGTTAAAATTGATTGGGTGTGCCCAAATTGAATGCCAATGTTGTATGTATTACTGTATTTGAAACTTCAAGACGAAGGAGCCAACGTCAGGTATATATAGGTGGATTTATTCTGTTGGTACTTTGCTGTGAGTATGGATATCTAATGGTATGCAGGGCGATTAAACAAAAACTAGAAGTTAGGAAGGGATAATTAATCGACGATTAAATTAGTTATCCCTTCCTAACTATTACTGTATTTGTGTTAAACACCAATTGTACTTTGATGAACATTGAATACCAGGTGAGCGATGCAGACCCATAGTACCTCTTGTTTCAATGGGTGCAGCTTAAATGCTTACATGTCTTGCTAATAAGGTCATGCCAAAAAAAAATGTTTTATGCATGGAGCATCATGTTAATGTATATTTTAAACTCTTTTGTTTCATGAGAAGGAAAAGTTGAATATATATACAATTAAATCTAAGAAGGTTCCAAGCTCAAGGTTGTTTCATTTACAGGTTTTACAAGTTAGACCAGGGTTTTTGGTTCATGAAATCAGGTCGGTCCTACTAATCTTATTTTGCTTTATGATGGTCCTTGCTAAAACTTTATGATGCCTAAATTAAAATGGGCAGGTCTGTTCCTATTTATGCATGAAATGACCTTATCATATATGGTGATGAACAGGTTTGTCTGCATCAAGTTTTATACTTGCAATGAATATAACTCTTACATTTAGAGAAGCTCTATGGTTCATAGAAACCTGTGACACAAAGACAATGAAGTATCAAATTGCAATTTTCCAGCATGGATGTCGGTCAACACTGAATGGAATGCTGACCGAAAAAGGACAAAGATCACTTGAGGACTACAGGGAGGAGTTTTGTGCCAACAATTTTTATGAGATGACAGACTTGCATCTCCATGGAATCATCACACCAAAATACCAAGATTTATTTTTGGAACAACGTATGTATTGTTGAATTCAAACAATTAATCGGTGTATCAACATAAAAATACATATGTGAAAAAGGGAATAAATATCAAGCAGAGTCTATTTGAGTTCAGCATGTATTTACTATGGCTGAAAACTTGACTTCTTAGTTTGCTTATCAGCAATGCTAACTGGTTATGGAAAATTATAAGGAAAGAAAACGGAAAAACTATGATCATTTCTATCATATGGTAAGGTGTGTTTGCTTATTGTCATTCCTTGCACTCGTGAGAACAGAAATTTAGGACTGCTGGTAAATTTTTTGAGAAAGTTATACTTTTTCATTCCAAGTACAATTATGTTCTGTAGATATATAGCATCAAACTGAAACATTTTTGTTATCTATCATCAGTGAATGTTCTATAGAAGGAAAAGAAGAAACGATTTCAATATTTTCACAAGGAAATATCGTGCAAGTGAAATCTGATTTCCTGAACAGGTGATTCAGTGTTTTCTTATTTCTATTTAATCAAGAACCAAATAAGGTGCACTATTATATTTGTTATGATGATAAAGTCACAAATATCCACTTGAATGGCAGAGTTAACTGAACATAACTGTGCAATTTAGTGCAACACACTTTTTTTTGATCTCAGGGCTGTTCCAGGAGAAAAACTCCCTGCTCCCACCCCATAAGATAGCAAACTTTTTTTTTACATTGGTATCTGCATACTGCAGAGTGAAAGAAATTGAGATCGGTAAATGGTTGTTTCTGGTCATTTTCATTTCAAATGGGTAATTACACTGTTGAATCAAAATATTGTTTTTGCCTTTTGCCTTTGCAAATGAATTAATGGTTAAGTAACTTGTGGGGTTTTAATTTGAAATGATGTTAATTAGTCATAAACAGATGCTTAACAAAGACTATATATTGGTGCAAATATACTTGAATCATTAGTGATGATTGAGTCAGGGAACAAAACTCTCATTGTACAGTGATTGAAAAGATAATTTAAAAAAAGATGTTAATATACAAAATTAACACTTTCAAAAGCAAAACTAACATTTCTGAATTCATTCAAATCTCTGCTAATTATGACACACCCTTAAAATGATAAAACACAATAGAGCAAATGAAAGACAAGTCACCAAGATTTATCTAGGATAGAATTGTATGAAGAAAAATTGATGTGGAATTATAAGTACCATAACGAAGGTACGTTGGTACAGAATCAGGAAATAAATGATACTAGAGGATACTAGCTATCAACATATATGCTATATTAATTGGGAATGAGTCTTTTGTAAAAGCACTTTCTCAAGGAATTGGGGGATTTTTTCAGCTACATCTCTTAGATGTACTGGTATGTATAAAACTTAGATGTATGTTTTATTAGAACTTGTATATTATCCAAGTACATGTACTCCTCTCCTTTGAGTTTTACTGGTATCTTGAAAACATAATATATGGTTTATTTTTTATTGTTTTGTTTCAGAATTTGTATGTCCAAGAAGTATTCAAGTTTATGTAATTTAATGCTTAATTACATTTTTTTATCTTAATCTTTCAATCTTAATACTTTGAAGGAGAAGCAGCAGTATTCATACTGCAATTCAAGCTTGGGTATCTTATAGGTATGTAAACTTTCTGAAAACAACACAACTTTGATAAATTTTACAAGGGAAGTTGTATATATTGTATGATCCTTAAAATGCTCATTCAGATCCTGTGATCATAAAACATATGAATGAACTTTCTTAAACTGCAGTCTTACTAAGATTGCTTTATCTTTGTTAACCTCATTTAAATTTTGATTTACAGAGGGTTGCCTTGCCCACAAGACTGCGGTGGCAGCGGGGGCACTAGTCATGTATTTACGTTACCTGATTGATCCTGGGCCTATGGACATACAGCGAAAAATAATAGATCCCAGTCAACACCGCTTTCTCATGAGTAGAGAAGTCGTGAGGCACCAGTCTGTAACAAATGCTTCTCTCTTGGGTGAAGATGAGGACAAGGGACATTTGGTGAGAGATGAACGTTTAATGAAATCATTCAAGGCTGGGATAGCCGATGCAGGTCATGTGATAAATGGAAATGCTCCCAAACTTGGTATTGAAGAAGATTATGAGGAAATTGAGGAGCAAAACAACCAAGCTCAGTTGAATCTCAATAATGAAGAGGGTGATGGAAATTATTATGCTCATAATGGAAATGAAGAAGAGGGCTATGATGAAAAAAATAAGGAAGGTGTACAGGATCAGAACAAGGATAAACAGCACATGCAAGTGCAATTTGATCGTGGACCTGTAGTGAATGCTGATATTGGTCATAAAGATGTACGTGATGGTTATGAGGAAGAGGGCTATAAAGACAATAATCACAATGAAAATGAAGACGGAGACTATGATGAAGAGAAAGCTTTGAATAATTTTAAGAATGATGTTAATCATATACAAATTGGCAGGAAACCAGTGATTCCGAAAGCAGATGAAACAGATTATACTTATTATGATGAAAAAGAGCAACATAATGGCTATAATAATTTTAACAATTTTGACGAAGAAGAGGGGGATGTTGCAGAGACTAAAAAGAAAGTACTTCAGCCAGTCCAGGTTCTGGAGGATAAAGTAGAGAGAATAAAAAAAGAGACGCTATCTGTAGATACTTTAGCACATGTCAACAATAGTACTAGTCCCCCTAACACCTTATTTTTGGTGGTGTGTGCTAGTATGCTACTTGTAGTTTTCTTTATGTACAGGTTTATTAGGTCACGCAGAGTACACATCCGTTACCACCCTAGACCCTTTGTACGTTTATGATTGATTTAAATGGCAGTAGAAAGATGCAATTATTCAATTATATATCTTATATAAGATCATTCTACAAAATGTACAGATAATTTTTTCTGTATATACATGGCTATAGTTAACTTCATGTACTAGATACCCTGGCCATTTATATTATTTGCCATCTTGTTCACCTTGATCAAGTTTTGTTCATCCTCCTCCAGTTGTTGCCAAATTTCTGTCTGTCCATCCCTGTAGTGGATTTGGGAGACATATGGTGTTATTTTACATAAAGTTTTCAGGATTGCAGTGGAGACATTATAAGGCAATAGTTTTTCTTGAATCAAACTAAGGTCACTTAATGCTGTTACTGATATTTTAAAATCAGACCTTGACAACTATAAAACCAGACCGTATCCCACATACTAAATGAACTAGATTCTTCAGAAGGTGGTATTGTGTGTTGTATATAAAGTGTTGCTTACTCTGACTTTTGGCCTCTGTAAGGTATAAATAGACTCTGAGGTATCAATCAATGTATTATAAGATCATGCATACCATAAGATAGCTGGTAGATATTGATGAATTTTAGCATTATTTTCTTAGTCTGAATCTAATGATTTTCTATGCAAATCAATTTGATAGTTATTTTAATTGTCATTGATGAGTTGTGATTGTGAAGAGTTTAGAAGGGTAAGATTTCATCAACATGTATCTCACAGAATAGAGAAGTAAGATTATAGCAACATGGAGGTTAATTTTAAGCAGAAATGTATGTACAATTTAAGCAATGTGTCCAAAACTACTTCTACTTTAACAGTAAACAAATTTTCATCATGGTACATTGTTTACCTCTTTGGTGAAATGAAATTGATTTAGGATGAAGTGATAAAGTCTCCTTATAGTATTTACATTCTTGGTATGTACGATTGCTCCAACAGAGTGATGTTTTACTTTGCTAATAGCAAACGATTCACTTTTGAAATCAACATGTAAAATAGGAAGAAATTGAATTAAATTCATAAGATTAATTGTTTTAAAGGGCAACATACAAAGATTTAAATTTTCATAAATTAGGAAAAGAAACCAAAGACATCAATGTTTTGTCTTGTGTTTACTGGTGAAGGAGCAGTGGTCTTACTGAAAAATCCATGTAGCATTGAAGATTCCACCCTCCGTTTTACTGCTGTTGGTATTGTATATCCATATGGGATTTCCGACTTAAAACCTGTCGGAGAGGTTCCAAGCAATGAGATAAAATACAAAATCATAGTCATTTAGCATTATAAAAGGTGAGAGCAGAAGAGTCTGTAAGGAACTCAGTACTTAAATATCATCATGGAATTTTATATTAGTGTAAACTGTAGGAAATTACAAAACATGTGCAATATTTTCATTATAACCATTTGAATTTACAAATATTACAATTTCATTTGAAAAACACTTACAAATATTTGTTCTTGGTTTATTATTTTTGTAGGGTCATGATAGCTCAGTTGGTGCAGCGTTGGCCAATGAAGCTGAGAAATGGACAGACTTGTCTGTCATGGGATAAGTCCTTCAGCTTGACACATTACCCAAATTACTCTGGCTGATCACAATAAACACAGCAGACAATTGCTGATTTTGTTTTTTTACAAATGTCAATAGATAGTTTGTGATTCAAGTTCTATATACATTGTATGTACACTGGTATCAATGAACAAAAGGTTGTGGAAGTAGAATACCATTACAAACTAGGCCAGAAAATGCATTGTCCAGATCAAAAACAATTGATGAAAGTGGCATGAAAATTGTGACCATCATGTATGGTTTCTAATTAATTAAAATATGTTTCATTTTTCTTTTTTTTTTTTTTTTCTATTTCTGATTTCAATTTAGAAATGTGGAAGAAATGTTTCTTCCTAATTTAGAATGATTCAATTTCATCATCATTTGAATTTAGAAATATAGATTTTCGACAATGAAAATTTGTTTTCAGTATTAGGAGGTAGTGGATGGGTTTTGACAAATTTCTTATCTCTGTGGTCCTATGTTATGCACATTTGATTTTGGGTCTGTTTAGAAAAACAAAATGACAGACAAGTGGCCATCTTAGAATTTGATAATGATAATTTATTATTACTAATTGTTTTTGCTAATTCTTGAAAAGTACTGGATAGATTTTTCTTAGAACAGGTAGGTTTCTGATGGTCTCATGTTGTGCCCTTTTGATTTTTATGACTGAGCCGATAAATTTATAATTTATCACTTATGATGTGCTTGTGTTCATGCTAGGAATTAGATCTGTCAAAATATTAATTGTTACAATATTCAATGTTTAACATCTTAGTTTTGTTTAGTTAACTTGAGACAAAATCTCATGGTGACCTTATTGCAATCACATATTTTCCAGCGCCATTTGTCCATAAACTTTTTACATTTTCAACTTCTTAAAAACCCTTAAACAAATTTTAACAAATTTTAACAAAATTCCATAGGAACCTTCCATAGCCAAGGTGAATCAGAACTATTTATTATATGGTCCCCATCACCAAGGGGCATGAGAGAAGGGGTTATGTTGACTAAAATTTCAAAAATCTTTTTCTCAACACCAAAATATGGTAGAATCAAATACTCTTCATTGATGGAAGGGTCTTAATATAAGGGCCTTTATTAAAATTGTGAATTTCATGACTGCGGGGTCTCATATTAGCAGTCGGGAAGGGAGTAATGTTTACAAGTTCATATAGGAAAATCACATTTTTGAGCATAATTTATTACTCAAATCTTTGAAATGATCACAAAACAACAATGCCTTTCCTTATTTTTCATATCATTACTTAAAAACTGAAAGCTTTATATTCAATATAACTTACCTCAGGTGACCATCAAAGCCACTTGGCCTCTTGTTAATTTGATAATGTGTTACTCTGCGGAGATATGAACTATTGTTGATTTCCTTAGGTTAACTTCCAATGAACATTTATACAAGGGTCTTAGATCAAATCTCAAAGTATGTACAGTTGTGGGGTTGCACAATGTGACACGATGTACTATGTGGGCATGATGTCTGCACAATGTGCGCATGATAGGAAAACTGGGCAAAATATGCTATTACACATCTGTGTGCATGTTGTGTGATGCTATCGTGGTTGATATAGATTTAGAAATTACTTATAGATAAGAATGGTATAGTGTTTATTTATTTTCTGAATATACAGGTGTATAGCTTAGCATATTTCCTTATTAAACCATAAATGTATAGGTTAAACACATGTAGATCTATCAGATACAGACTAAATAGCTATATATAATTTAAAATGTTTTCTTTAAAAAATGCCACATGTGACAGCCTTATTGTCCAGGCACTCACATTTACATCACATGTTTAAACATTAAATGGACATCTCTTTTTGTCTGGGCCATGAATCATCTAAAATTTCATAACATCAGAAAGGAATGTCATTTTCATTACTTCTGTATAACTCTAATTTTTCTATCATTTTGTAAACACAAAATATACTCAGGTGAATCTTAAGTGTTGTTTTTGTTACATGGGAGGCTTAGCATCCAGCCCTACCAGGTACATACCCATATACAGGGGATTTTTGTTGCCCGAGGCACACCATTCGCCACTTTCTGAGGTGTGAACCATTACAATAGAACGACTAATTAATTCAGGGTCCAGTGTTATTTTGAAAACTGTTGAATTAAAAATGACTTTTGTAATCACCAATAAAATTTGATATGCCTGTGATTGCTGTATAGTGATAAATACACAAGATTTCTGTTTTATTTTCAATCCACCATATTAGCCAATCATTTTTACCAAACTGCACATTAGTATAGTCTGTATGCAGATGGTGTGTGCTAAATGTATACACAAAGTTTTTCGTGAGTTGACCTTTACCACAACTGTATATGTTTATATACATGTACTTTTATAAGATATATTAAGAATCTTAAGTATACATAAAATAACTTGTACCATTATATGACTTAATTTTTTTCCTTGCAGTACTTCTGTATAAATCTGACATCACCCATTCTGATTGACAGAAATATAGAAATGTCTGATGTCAGTCGTTTTACAATGGCAAGCCGTTGTTGTTGTGACCTTGACATTGTAGGAAGAACATTGTGTTGCAGTGTTTTATATAATGATACTTCTTGATGTAATCTAAAGTGTTTACCATAAATTATTTTTATCCTTTATTCTCATGTACAAGCAACTTGTTTGTTTAGATTCTCTATGCAAATTTCTTTGATACAAGGTACATAAAGGGAACTAAATTGTGTGTTGGATTTATGATCATAGCAGTCTTATTTAAAGTAATGTCTCTAGGTTGTTAGTGTATCTATGTGTAATCAGTGTGGGGTATCAAGGGTAGGTGTGTAGAGTATTTAGGGTGTAGGAGATTGGGGTATCTATGGGATATGAGTGTGGTGTATCTATGGGATATGAGTGTAGAGTATCTATGTGTAATCAGTGTGGGGTATCAAGGGTAGGTGTGTAGAGTATTTAGGGTGTAGGAGATTGGGGTATCTATGGGTAATCAGTGTGGGGTATCTATGGGATATGAGTGGGGTATCTATGGTTAATCAGTGTCGGATATCTATGGGATATGAGTGTGGGGTATCTATGGGTAATCAGTTTTGGGTATCTATGGCTAATCAGTGTGGGGTATCTATGGGTAATCAGTGTCGGTATCTATGGGATATGAGTGTGGGGTATCTATGGGTAATCAGTTTTGGGTATCTATGGCTAATCAGTGTGGGGTATCTCTGGGATATGAGTGTGGGGTATCTATGGGTAATCAGTGTGGGGTATCAAGGGTAGGTGTGTAGTATGTCTGGGATGTAGGAGATTGGGGTATCTATGGGATATGAGTGTGGCGTATCTATGGGATATGAGTGTGGGGTATCAAGGGTAGGTGTGTAGAGTATTTAGGTGTAGGAGAGTGAAGTATCTTTTGGATTTGTGTTTGGGATATCAAGGGGATATGTATGGAATATCTAGGGGATATAAGTTGAGAGTATTTAGGGGATATTGAATTTTGAGTATCTAGGTTATGAGAGGGTATAGAGTATGAATGTTGGGAGTCTTTGGTATGAGTATTGAATATCAGGGAAATGAATATGTGATGTCTGTAGGTAGGATGGTGGGATATGTAGAGCATGAGTGTATTCGAGTAAGAGTGTGGGGTGTTGTCTGATAGTGGGGCATCTAAGGCATGAATGTTGGGTACCTAAGGTATGAGTGTAGGGTATCAAGGGGTTATAGGTTTGGGGTACCTAAGGCATGAATGTTGGGTACCTTTGGTATGAGTGTAGGGTATCAAGGGGTTATAGGTTTGGGGCATCTAAGACATGAATGTTGGGTACCCAAGGTATGAGTGTAGGGTATCAAGGGGTTATAGGTTTGTGGTATCTAAGACGTGAATGTTGGGTACCTTTGGTATGAGTGTAGGGTATCAAGGGGTTATAGGTTTGGGGTATGTAAGGCATGGATGTTGGGTACCTATGGTATGAGTGTAGGGTATCAAGGGGTTATAGGTTTGGGGCATCTAAGGCATGAATGTTGGGTACCTATGGTATGAGTGTAGGGTATCAAGGGGTTGTAGGTTTGGGGTATCTAAGACATGAATGTTGGGTACCTATGGTATGAGTGTAGGGTATCAAGGGGTTATAGGTTTGGGGCATCTAAGGCATGAATATTGGATACCTATGGTATGAGTGTAGGGTATCAAGGGGTTATAGGTTTGGGGCATCTAAGACATGAATGTTGGGTACCTATGGTGTGAGTGTAGGGTATCAAGGGGTTATAGGTTTGGGGCATCTAAGGCATGAATGTTGGGTACCTATGGTATGAGTGTAGGGTATCAAGGGGTTATAGGTTTGGGGCATCTAAGACATGAATGTTGGGTACCTATGGTGTGAGTGTAGGGTATCAAGGGGTTATAGGTTTGGGGCATCTAAGGCATGAATGTTGGGTACCTTTGGTATGAGTGTAGGGTATCAAGGGGTTATAGGTTTGGGGTATGTAAGGCATGAATGTTGGATACCTTTGGTATGAGTGTAGGGTATCAAGGGGTTATAGGTTTGGGGCATCTAAGACATGAATGTTGGGTACCTATGGTTTGAGTGTAGGGTATCAAGGGGTTATAGGTTTGGGGCATCTAAGGCATGAATGTTGGGTACCTATGGTATGAGTGTAGGGTATCAAGGGGTTATAGGTTTGGGGCATCTAAGACATGAATGTTGGGTACCTATGGTGTGAGTGTAGGGTATCAAGGGGTTATAGGTTTGGGGCATCTAAGGCATGAATGTTGGGTACCTATGGTATGAGTGTAGGGTATCAAGGGGTTATAGGTTTGGGGCATCTAAGACATGAATGTTGGGTACCTATGGTGTGAGTGTAGGGTATCAAGGGGTTATAGGTTTGGGGCATCTAAGGCATGAATGTTGGGTACCTATGGTATGAGTGTAGGGTATCAAGGGGTTATAGGTTTGGGGCATCTAAGGCATGAATATTGGATACCTATGGTATGAGTGTAGGGTATCAAGGGGTTATAGGTTTGTGGTATCTAAGACTTGAATGTTGGGTACCTTTGGTATGAGTGTAGGGTATCAAGGGGTTATAGGTTTGGGGTATGTAAGGCATGAATGTTGGATACCTTTGGTATGAGTGTAGGGTATCAAGGGGTTATAGGTTTGGGGTATCTAAGGCATGAATATTGGATACCTATGGTATGAGTGTAGGGTATCAAGGGGTTATAGGTTTGGGGCATCTAAGACATGAATGTTGGGTACCTATGGTGTGAGTGTAGGGTATCAAGGGGTTATAGGTTTGGGGCATCTAAGGCATGAATGTTGGGTACCTATGGTATGAGTGTAGGGTATCAAGGGGTTATAGGTTTGGGGCATCAAGGGAATATTGGATACCTATGGTGTGAGTGTAGGGTATCAAGGGGTTATAGGTTTGGGGTATCTAAGGCATGATCAAGGGGTTATAGGTTTGGGGCATCTAAGGCATGAATGTTGGGTACCTATGGTATGAGTGTAGGGTATCAAGGGGTTATAGGTTTGGGGCATCTAAGGCATGAATATTGGATACCTATGGTGTGAGTGTAGGGTATCAAGGGGTTATAGGTTTGGGGTATCTAATTCATGAATGTTGGGTACCTATGGTATGAGTGTAAGGTATCAAGGGGTTATAGGTTTGGGGTATCTAAGGAATGAATGTTGGGTACCTATGGTATGAGTGTAGGGTATCAAGGGGTTATAGGTTTGGGGTATGTAAGGCATGAATGTTGGATACCTATAATATGAGTGTAGGGTATCAAGGGGTTATAGGTTTGGGGTATCTAAGACGTGAATGTTGGGTACCTTTGGTATGAGTGTAGGGTATCAAGGGGTTATAGGTTTGGGGCATCTAAGGCATGAATATTGGATACCTATGGTATGAGTGTAGGGTATCAAGGGGTTATAGGTTTGGGGTATCTAAGGAATGAGTGTTGGGTACCTATGGTATGAGTGTAGGGTATCAAGGGGTTATAGGTTTGGGGTATCTAAGACGTGAATGTTGGGTACCTTTGGTATGAGTGTAGGGTATCAAGGGGTTATAGGTTTGGGGTATCTAAGGAATGAGTGTTGGGTACCTATGGTATGAGTGTAAGGTATCAAGGGGTTATAGGTTTGGGGTATCTAAGACATGAATGTTGGGTACCTATAGTATGAGTGTAGGGTATCGAGGGGTTATAGGTTTGGGGTATCTAAGACATGAATGTTGGGTACCTATAGTATGAGTGTAGGGTATCAAGGGGTTATAGGTTTGGGGTATCTAAGGAATGAGTGTTGGGTACCTATGGTATGAGTGTAGGGTATCAAGGGGTTATAGGTTTGGGGTATCTAAGGCATGAATATTGGATACCTATAGTATGAGTGTAGGGTATCGAGGGGTTATAGGTTTGGGGTATCTAAGACATGAATGTTGGGTACCTATAGTATGAGTGTAGGGTATCGAGGGGTTATAGGTTTGGGGTATCTAAGACATGAATGTTGGGTACCTATAGTATGAGTGTAGGGTATCAAGGGGTTATAGGTTTGGGGTATCTAAGGAATGAATGTTGGGTACCTTTGGTATGAGTGTAGGGTATCAAGGGGTTATAGGTCTGGGGTATCTAAGGCATGAATATTGGATACCTATGGTATGAGTGTAGGGTATCAAGGGGTTATAGGTTTGGGGTATCTAAGGAATGAGTGTTGGGTACCTATGGTATGAGTGTAGGGTATCAAGGGGTTATAGGTTTGGGGTATCTAAGACGTGAATGTTGGGTACCTTTGGTATGAGTGTAGGGTATTAAGGGGTTGTAGGTCTGGGGTATCTAAGGAATGAGTGTTGGGTACCTATGGTATGAGTGTAGGGTATCAAGGGGTTATAGGTTTGGGGTATCTAAGGAATGAGTGTTGGGTACCTATGGTATGAGTGTAGGGTATCAAGGGGTTATAGGTTTGGGGCATCTAAGGCATGAATATTGGATACCTATGGTATGAGTGTAGGGTATCAAGGGGTTATAGGTTTGGGGTATCTAAGGAATGAGTGTTGGGTACCTATGGTATGAGTGTAGGGTATCAAGGGGTTATAGGTTTGGGGCATCTAAGGCATGAATATTGGATACCTATGGTATGAGTGCAGGGTATCAAGGGGTTATAGGTTTGGGGTATCTAAGAAATGAGTGTTGGGTACCTATGGTATGTGTGTAGGGTATCAAGGGGTTATAGGTTTGGGGTATCTAAGGAATGAGTGTTGGGTACCTATGGTATGAGTGTAGGGTATCAAGGGGTCATAGGTTTGGGGTATCTAAGGAATGAGTGTTGGGTACCTATGGTATGAGTGTAGGGTATCAAGGGGTTATAGGTTTGGGGCATCTAAGGAATGAGTGTTGGGTACCTATGGTATGAGTGTAGGGTATCTAAGGCATGAATATACTATTTCAGGAGTATTCATTTTGTGTATTTACTAAATGTACTAAATTTACTAAAAATAAACAACTGTTTTTTTGTGTGAATATTTTGGATAAACTGCAACAATCAAAGAGTTGTCTCTTGACACCAACTAGAGAGACAATTGTGAGTTAATTCGATGATATAACTTAAAACATTCTGTTCTGTCCAGGGGACAAGTTTAGGATGAATGGAATATGTAAAAATTTTCATATAGAATTGATGATAACTATTGTTTGTAAAAGTATTTCATAAATGACAAAGGAAAAAGAATCCTATCCTTTGATGAGGGTGTCGTATAAAAACCTCCACACTGAAGAGGATTTAGGAAAGTGTTTGGTATGAGAAATGAGAATTTCTCCCCATTAGTTGAGTTTTTCTCTGTCTGAACCTTATAAGAGCAGAAGTAACAATTACCATAGGTAGCCCCCAGTGAGTTTTTTGTTTTTAAGACATTTTTTCTTTTTACAACTTTTTAAAGATCTATTGGTATACATTTTAAGTCGATTTGTGTTGTAATGGTGCTTCATTGATTAGGTGCAAGTTTTATTTTTGTTTACATGTATTTTGTTATGTTTATTTTTATATAATGTATTTCTAGAATCATTGTAGTGAAGAGGTCCGTTGCTTCCCCTGAGAGCCTATTTTTAATCTAATCAAAACACTATGCAAGGTTATTGTTCTGGAAATCATGAAATCATTGATTATGTTTATGTTACAAATTATTAAACTGTTAAATTAGCACAAAATGTTAATGTTCTAATATATTACTTTGTAAAACAGAGAAAAATATAACACTTCTTAATTATGAAACTTAAAATACTAATGGTATTGGAATTCAAGGGAGGCAACTGTGCTATTGTATCAGGCACTGCTAAACCTTATTGCTTGACGAATAATTACAAACATGGATACTGTTGTTGATATATTCAGTCATTCTTGATTTTACTGCAAGTTCACAATTTGTCACTACTAATATCAAACAATGATTTCTCTGCTTGTGCCATAAGTTGTATTTGAAAGGAATACAGTAGTTTATGTACAGTTCTTGTTTTGTTAATTGTCTAATTTTCATTATTGTATAACTATGATTTTGGATATTTTGCATGTTTACTATTTGTCATTTTTAGAGAAACAAAGAAATATGTAAAAAAAACTTATATAATAATGAAAATTAGATGATAAGATATTGTTTTAAAGATTACAGATTTGGTTGACTGTTTCACAAGATAATATTTGGTTTAGAAATCAACCTGTTAATGTCATGTGGTATTACCCAAGTCATGAGATAATACTAAAACTTGAGATCCATGTACAGATCAATCAAGACCTAATTAAAATTTGACATCAAATTATGAAACTCTTGATTCATATTATATGAGACCTGAAGTAAAATTTGACTTTTAAATCATAGACTCGTGATTTTGTCATGGGCTGACTTTTTGTCCTAGACTTTTTGTCTGTGATATGAGATGGAATCAGACATGTCGTCTTTGTGCTTGTAACAGGAGATGATATTCTTCCGCTGAGGGATATTAAACAGATCTCAGTACATATTTTGCTCTAACAACATTGAGGCCCTAACTCTTTTACTTTCTGTCTGGTGTACTTTTCTGTAATGGCATCCATCATCATCGTCAAGGTTAACAGACAGTTAGGCAGACTTCAGATCAGATCGATATGGACTGACTATAGATGTCACGTGGACGTTAGAACAGATCGGTATGGACTGACTATAGATGTTACGTGTGACGTTAGAACAGATCGATATGGACTGACTATAGATGTTACGTGGGACGTTAGAACAGATCGATATGGACTGACTATAGATGTCACGTGGACGTTAGATCAGATCGATATGGACTGACTATAGATGTCACGTGGACGTTAGATCAGATCGATATGAACTGACTATAGATGTTACGTGGACGTTAGAACAGATCTATATGGACTGACTATAGATGTCACGTGGACGTCAGATCAGATCGATATGAACTGACTATAGATGTCACGTGGACGTTAGAACAGATCGATATGGACTGACTATAGATGTTACGTGTGACGTTAGAACAGATCGATATGGACTGACTATAGATGTTACGTGGGACGTTAGAACAGATCGATATGGACTGACTATAGATGTCACGTGGACGTTAGATCAGATCGATATGAACTGACTATAGATGTTACGTGGACGTTAGAACAGATCTATATGGACTGACTATAGATGTCACGTGGACGTCAGATCAGATCGATATGAACTGACTATAGATGTCACGTGGACGTTAGAACAGATCGATATGGACTGACTATAGATGTTACGTGTGACGTTAGAACAGATCGATATGGACTGACTATAGATGTTACGTGGGACGTTAGAACAGATCGATATGGACTGACTATAGATGTCACGTGGACGTTAGATCAGATCGATATGAACTGACTATAGATGTTACGTGGACGTTAGAACAGATCTATATGGACTGACTATAGATGTCACGTGGACGTCAGATCAGATCGATATGGACTGACTATAGATGTCACGTGGACGTTAGAACAGATCGATATGGACTGACTAAATATGTTACGTGGGACGTTAGAACAGATCGATATGGACTGACTATAGATGTCACGTGGACGTTAGAACAGATCGATATGGACTGACTATAGATGTCACGTGGACGTTAGAACAGATCGATATGGACTGACTATAGATGTCACGTGGACGTTAGAACAGATCGATATGGACTGACTATAGATGTCACGTGGACGTTAGAACAGATCGATATGGACTGACTATAGATGTCACGTGGACGTTAGAACAGATCGATATGGACTGACTAAATATGTTACGTGGACGTTAGAACAGATCGATATGGACTGACTAAATATGTCACGTGGACGTTAGAACAGATCGATATGGACTGACTAAATATGTTACGTGGACGTTAGAACAGATCGATATGGACTGACTAAATATGTTACGTGGACGTTAGAACAGACGACTATAGAACTGAGTTACGTCGTTAGAACAGATATGGACTGATGTCTACGTTAGAACAGATCGATATGGACTGATGTTACGTGGACGTTAGAACAGATCGATATGGACTGACTATAGATGCCACGTGGACGTTAGAACAGATCGATATGGACTGACTATAGATGTTACGTGGGACGTTAGAACAGATCGATATGGACTGACTATAAATGTCACGTGGACGTTAGAACAGATCGATATGGACTGACTATAGATGTCACGTGGACGTTAGAACAGATCGATATGGACTGACTATAGATGTCACGTGGACGTTAGAACAGATCGATATGGACTGACTATAGATGTCACGTGGACGTTAGAACAGATCGATATGGACTGACTAAATATGTCACGTGGACGTTAGAACAGATCGATATGGACTGACTAAATATGTTACGTGGACGTTAGAACAGATCGATATGGACTGACTAAATATGTTACGTGGGACGTTAGAACAGATCGATATGGACTGATATGGTTACGTGGACGTTAGAACAGATATGTACGTACGTGGACGTTAGAACAGATCGATATGGACTGACTAAATATGTTACGTGGGACGTTAGAACAGATCGATATGGACTGACTATAGATGCCACGTGGACGTTAGAACAGATCGATATGGACTGACTAAATATGTTACGTGGGACGTTAGAACAGTTCGATAAGGACTGACTATAAATGTCACGTGGACGTTAGAACAGATCGATATGGACTGACTATAGATGTCACGTGGACGTTAGAACAGATCGATATGGACTGACTAAATATGTTACGTGGACGTTAGAACAGATCGATATGGACTGACTAAATATGTTACGTGGGACGTTAGAACAGATCGATATGGACTGACTATAGATGTCACGTGGACGTTAGAACAGATCGATATGGACTGACTAAATATGTTACGTGGACGTTAGAACAGATCGATATGGACTGACTATAGATGTCACGTGGACGTTAGAACAGATCGATATGGACTGACTATAGATGTTACGTGGGACGTTAGAACAGATCGATATGGACTGACTATAGATGTCACGTGGACGTTAGAACAGATCGATATGGACTGACTATAGATGTCACGTGGACGTTAGAACAGATCGATATGGACTGACTAAATATGTTACGTGGACGTTAGAACAGATCGATATGGACTGACTATAGATGTTACGTGGACGTTAGAGTTATGGACTGACTAGATCGATATGGACTGACTATAGATGTTACGTGGACGTTAGAACAGATCGATATGGACTGACTATAGATGTCACGTGGACGTTAGAACAGATCGATATGGACTGACTATATATGTCACGTGGACGTTAGAACACGTGGACGTTAGGTCAACCGATATGGACTGACTAAATATGTTACGTGGGACGTTAGAACAGATCAATATGACGTTAGGTCAACCGATATGGACTGACTAAATATGTTACGTGGGACGTTAGAACAGTGTCGATATGGACTGACTATAGATGTCGTGGACGTTAGAACAGATCGATATAGACTGACTATAGATATGTTACGTGGACGTTAGAACAGTTATCGATATGGACTGACTATAGATGTCACGTGGACGTTAGAACAGATCGATATGGACTGACTATAGATATGGACGTGTTACGTGGACGTTAGACGATATGGACTGACTATAATGTCACGTGGACGTTAGATATGAACTGACTATAGATGTTACGTGGACGTTAGAACAGATCGATATGGACTGACTAAATATGTCACGTGGACGTTAGAACAGATCGATATGGACTGACTAAATATGTTACGTGGACGTTAGAACAGATCGATATGGACTGACTAAATATGTTACGTGGGACGTTAGAACAGATCAATATGGACTGACTATAGATGTAACGTGGACGTTAGGTCAACCGATATGGACTGACTAAATATGTTACGTGGGACGTTAGAACAGATCGATATGGACTGACTATAGATGCCACGTGGACGTTAGAACAGATCGATATGGACTGACTAAATATGTTACGTGGGACGTTAGAACAGATCGATATGGACTGACTATAGATGTCACGTGGACGTTAGAACATATCGATATGGACTGACTAAATATGTCACGTGGACGTTAGAACATATCGATATGGACTGACTATAGATGTCACGTGGACGTTAGGTCAACCGATATGGACTGACTAAATATGTTACGTGGGACGTTAGAACAGATCGATATGGACTGACTTAGAACAGATCGATATGGACTGACTAAATATGTTACGTGGGACGTTAGAACAGATCGATATGGACTGACTATAGATGTCACGTGGACGTTAGAACAGATCGATATGGACTGACTATATATGTTACGTGGGACGTTAGAACAGATCGATATGGACTGACTATAGATGTCACGTGGACGTTAGAACAGATCGATATGGACTGACTATAGATGTTACGTGGACGTTAGAACAGATCGATATGGACTGACTATAGATGTCACGTGGACGTTAGAACAGATCGATATGGACTGAGACGTTAGAACAGAGATATGAACTGACTATAGATGTCACGTGGACGTTAGAACAGATCGATATGGACTGACTATAGATATGTTGGACGTTAGAACAGATCGTATGGACTGACTATAGATGTTACGTTAACAGATCGATATGGACTGACTATAGATGACACGTGGACGTTAGAACAGATCGTGGACGTTAGAACGATCGATATGGACTGACTATAGATGTCACGTGGACGTTAGAACAGATCGATATGGACTGACTATAGACTGACTATAGATGTCACGTGGACGTTAGGTCAACCGATATGGACTGACTAAATATGTTACGTGGGACGTTAGAACAGATCGATATGGACTGACTATAGATGTCACGTGGACGTTAGAACAGATCGATATGGACTGACTAAATATGTTACGTGGGACGTTAGAACAGAGATGGACTGACTAAATATGTTACGTGGGACGTTAGAACAGATCGATATGGACTGACTAAATATGTTACGTGGACGTTAGAACAGATCGATATGGACTGACTATAGATGTCACGTGGACGTTAGAACAGATCGATATGGACTGACTATAGATGTCACGTGGACGTTAGATCAGATCGATATGGACTGACTAAATATGTTACGTGGGACGTTAGGTCAACCGAGATGGACTGACTAAATATGTTACGTGGGACGTTAGAACAGATCGATATGGACTGACTAAATATGTTACGTGGACGTTAGAACAGATCGATATGGACTGACTATAGATGTTACGTGGACGTTAGAACAGATCGATATGGACTGACTAAATATGTTACGTGGACGTTAGAACATATCGATATGGACTGACTATAGATGTCACGTGGACGTTAGAACAGATCGATATGAACTGACTATAGATGTCACGTGGACGTTAGAACAGATCGATATGGACTGACTATAGATGTCACGTGGACGTTAGATCAGATCGATATGAACTGACTATAGATGTCACGTGGACGTTAGAACAGATCGATATGGACTGACTATAGATGTTACGTGGACGTTAGAACAGATCGATATGGACTGACTATAGATGTCACGTGGGACGTTAGAACAGATCGATATGGACTGACTAAATATGTCACGTGGATGTTAGAACAGATCGATATGGACTGACTTTAGTACTACTAGGAAGTAAGAATTCGAAGAGAATAGAAAAGTTGAAGGTTACAAGATGTACTACTGCATTGTTATTTTGTGTTTGAGTTTTCTTGAAGGAGATAAAAACGACCAACAATGGGCCATCTTTTTATTCTTATAGTGTAAGATGTGCTGGATGGCTGATTTTCTAACTTTATGAGTCTGTAGGTTCTCCTTCGTCATTTTGAATGTTTTTTTTTAAAGTGATATGTAAATGTGGCTTGACACTCCGCCATCTTGGTTTTATGACTTTGCAAGTTGGTTATTGCTATTTCTTGAGAAATGCGAGATGGATCTTTCTTAAAGTTCATTTGCAGGTTCCCATTTGTCCCCAGTTGTGCTCATTCGATTTTGGGTCTGATCAGAAAGAAAATTGCCGAAAGACGGCCATCTTGGATTTTGCAGGTAAAAATGATCATTGCTATTTTTGTAAAGAGATGTTCAAATTTCTTATCAGTTAGATCAAAAGCAGAGAAGAGAAAAGTAGGAAAAAGATCACACTTTCAAAGCGCAAATATAGATCAAACAATGGTGGACACCAAGATCCCTCTGGGATATCTTGGTATAATTAGATTCACGCCGGAATGTTGTGCGTGTTCAATATTGAGACTGACTGCGAACAAAATGTCCGACATGTGATTTGCAGATTTTTGAAACTATTTCTCTAGATGCACTAGATGCATATTTCTTCCGTGTTTGAGGTTTTCCTTGTTTATTGGTGTTGTCCTATAATTAAATACCAGTCGAATTAAGTAACATAAGAGAAAGAAGGAAAGAAACACGAAAGTCCTGGTGGACGCCAACACACCACTGGGATCTCTTGTTTTTAATCATTAATTTTGGGACACATGACGAGATCGTGATTCTGATTAGTAATATTTTATTGAAATAAAGGGATTGGATTCTAATAACGTGATATATTATTGTTTATAACAAAAGGTGTATATAGTCGAACTGCGTACATCAGTATGTATACATTCGCTTTTATAATGTTTTGTTTATAAATGTATATTATTGATTTGATTGGTTTTATTTTTCAAACATACACATGTTCAATGTACATTTTGCAAAGAATTCAAAAAAGATCACGAAGAGTCGCATAAGACCAGATTCCTTCATTCTATTCCATTGTATGTGGTGCACCTCTAATTATCAACCCTACACGAAAGTGGTAGGTCGTTTGCAGAAGTGGAGAACAATCACATTGTAACTTATCTATGTATATTATTTATTCCGTTGAGATTTCAGGGCTTTTCATCCATGGTTCATATGTTCCACCTCATTCAAATTCAAATATAGTTCAATCATTCTTAACAGAAATATCGGGGCTGATTGTCCACATGTATTTGGCTGGACAGACGTGTATTGTTATATCCGCTATTTTACTTTAAATATTCGCATCATCTTGCCATCTCCACCATTTCCCGAGCAATTTAATTGTCCAAGTAAAAACGTACACTTGTGTCTTCGACATTGCACCAAGCAGGTGAAGACTTTCTACACTATGATGTCTGTGCGATCTGGCTGGAATAACCTGAGTTCTTACACTCTACATTAGGTTATCTCCCCTGGTATGAATATTTGGCTAAGTTTCATTTATAATTATGATGTTGTAGAGACAGAGGTCAGTTTGTGGATGTGCATCGAACATGAATATTAGTGCCCGCGTGCTAAGCCATTTGGCTGGTGCCCGTTCGGGCAACCCGCGAAGGTTGAATATAATTACTGTACACAGCTTTGAAGGTATAACTTACACGTGTAGTGTGCTGTTCGTTTTAACCAGCAGAGCGAACCAACCACATGTAAATATATCATGGTATTCATCTATTGTCATCCACTTTATTTACTTCTTAAGGAAACGTGTTATTCACTTTTGCGTCTTTCGTTGAAACAAACTCTTGACCAGTATGACGGACCATGATCTAAGTAAGTTCGTAATACAAGTTTACACATCATACAAACTCGGCTTACTAATGTACATATCCAGTCGGTTAGGACTTATTTAGATACTTTAAAATACAAAGTCAAATGCCATCAAGAATACTGTACACTAAAAGATAATACGATAATAATACCAATGGAAATTCTGGGCGTTACCGATGAAACAGGAGCATGAGTAATCAGTGTTATCACTGTAGAAGGAGATGGCGAGTGGAGACTGCCAGCAGGAACATTTATCAAAGTAGCAAACGCCCACGACATATCAACTGACATGTGTAAGTGTGTATGGCCAAGGCCCCCAAAAAGAGGAATGCTCGTTTGTTCAATAAAATGGACGTTTGTATGAAGAATATTATATGATCATGTGTATGAAGAATGTGTATTATTGTATGTACGTTTATATGATGGATGTTTGTATGTACGTTTATATGATGGCTGTTTGTATGTACGTTTATATGATGAATGTTTGTATGTACTTTTGTATGATGGCTGTTTGTATGTACGTTTGTATGATGGCTGTTTGTATGTACGTTTGTATGATGGATGTTTGTATGTACGTTTATATGATGAATGTTTGTATGTACGTTTGTATGATGGCTGTTTGTATGTACGTTTATATGATGGATGTTTGTATGTACGTTTATATGATGAATGTTTGTATGTACGTTTGTATGATGGCTGTTTGTATGTACGTTTATATGATGAATGTTTGTATGTACGTTTGTATGATGGCTGTTTGTATGTACGTTTGTATGATGGCTGTTTGTATGTACGTTTGTATGATGGATGTTTGTATGTACGTTTCTATGATGGCTGTTTGTATGTACGTTTGTATGATGGCTGTTTGTATGTACGTTTGTATGATGGCTGTTTGTATGTACGTTTGTATGATGGCTGTTTGTATGTACGTTTATATGATGAATGTTTGTATGTACGTTTGTATGATGGCTGTTTGTATGTACGTTTGTATGATGGCTGTTTGTATGTACGTTTGTATGATGGCTGTTTGTATGTACGTTTGTATGATGGCTGTTTGTATGTACGTTTGTATGATGGCTGTTTGTATGTACGTTTGTATGATGGCTGTTTGTATGTACGTTTGTATGATGGCTGTTTGTATGTACGTTTGTATGATGGATGTGTGTATGTACGTTTATATGATGAATGTTTGTATGTACGTTTGTATGATGGCTGTTTGTATGTACGTTTATATGATGAATGTTTGTATGTACGTTTGTATGATGGATGTGTATATGTACGTTTATATGATGAATGTTTGTATGTACGTTTGTATGATGGCTGTTTGTATGTACGTTTATATGATGGATGTGTATATGTACGTTTGTATGATGGATGTTTGTATGTACATTTATATGATGGATGTTTGTATGTACGTTTATATGATGAATGTTTGTATGTACGTTTGTATGATGGCTGTTTGTATGTACGTTTGTATGATGGCTGTTTGTATGTACGTTTGTATGATGGATGTTTGTATGTACGTTTGTATGATGGATGCTTGTATGTACATTTATATGCTGGATGTTTGTATGTACGTTTATATGATGAATGTTTATATGTACGTTTGTATGATGAATGTATATATGTACGTTTGTATGATGTGGTTTTTTTATTAATTTGGGTGATAAATGGATGGTTTGATGTATGTAAGATGGATGTATATTTTGACGAATGGGTAATACATGGATGATTTGATGTATGTTAGATTAATATCTATTGTGACGCTTGGGTGATAAAGGAGCGGTTTGATGTAGGTAAGATAAATGTTTATTTTGACGTTTTGGTAATGAATGTATATGTATGCGACGTTTGAGCGATGAATGATTTGTGATTGGACATTTAGGTGATAAATAAATAACGCTGAATTAAAATACATGTCCTAAACTGTTATCCTCCTGAAATAAAACTGTTGCTCTTAGTGGTAATTATTACATATACTTATTTAGTGACGTCACTAAGTCATTGTCGTTTCATGCCTGGTGTGGCGGACAATAATAAACCGATATCATGACATACATTGCGACTTTTTTGTATGTTGTAACGTATTTGATACAAATTTCCAAATATCATTAATTCTATGAATAGCGCCTCTAAGTACAATTTATCGTTAGGTAGTCAATGTGAAAAAACCTCTGAAATCTGACGGTGTTCTGAAATAAAAATACATCATTTATTCAGAAAATTAAACACAAAGTATTAAAATTGGATGTAATGAAAGCTGGTGGTCTGACGACTATTCCTTAATGTTTTATGTTCGACTAGAAAGGAATTAATTTCCATTAGGTAAGCTAATATATCGACCATAATCAGTTTCCGCAATCCGTGCTGCTTGGCAAAATCATTTAGGATGTGATATACATAAAAAACAGAACGATATAAACAATGTCACAACGACTTTTTTTAACGTTGTCCGTTATCTTCTCTGGTGTGTAATTACGCAGAGTACTTCAGCACATATGCATGTAGCCATGTTAATAATTGGTACGTTCTTTAGTTCCGACGGATTATCATTGGTCTGGTGTGGTTCCATACACCGTCTTGATCTGCTTGGATTCGTTGGGTTCCATAGTTCTGGTCTTGATCCGACGGCAGTCATGGCGCGTTTGTTCTGTTGAACTCATTGATCAGTTCTTGTTCCATCCACCGTCAAGGTCCCTTTCTCCTAGTGAACTCATTGATCAGTTCTTTTTCTATACACCGCCAATGTTCCTTTCTCCTAGTGAACTCACTGGTCAGTTCTTTTTCTATACACCGCCAATGTTCCTTTCTCCTAGTGAACTCACTGGTCAGTTCTTTTTCTATACACCGCCAATGTTCCTTTCTCCTAGTGAACTCACTGGTCAGTTCTTTTTCTATACACCGCCAAGGTCCCTTTCTCCTAGTGAACTCACTGGTCAGTTCTTTTTCTATACACCGCCAATGTCCCTTTCTCCTAGTGAACTCACTGGTCAGTTCTTTTTCTATACACCGCCAATGTCCCTTTCTCCTAGTGAACTCACTGGTCAGTTCTTTTTCTATACACCGCCAAGGTCCCTTTCTCCTAGTGAACTCACTGGTCAGTTCTTTTTCTATACACCGCCAATGTCCCTTTCTCCTAGTGAACTCACTGGTCAGTTCTTTTTCTATACACCGCCAATGTCCCTTTCTCCTAGTGAACTCACTGGTCAGTTCTTTTTCTATACACCGTCAAGGTCCCTTTCTCCTAGTGAACTCACTGGTCAGTTCTTTTTCTATACACCGTCAAGGTCCCTTTCTCCTAGTGAACTCACTGGTCAGTTCTTTTTCTATACACCGTCAAGGTCCCTTTCTCCTAGTGAACTCACTGGTCAGTTCTTTTTCTATACACCGCCAAGGTCCCTTTCTCCTAGTGAACTCACTGACCTGGACTTGTTCCATTTACCATTTAGGCCTTTTCATTCTGGTTAACACATTGGTTTGGCCTTGTTCCATACGCCGTAAAGGCCCTTTTTGCATATGCCGTCTAGATCCATTTGTTCCTTTAGAGTCTCATTGGGCTGACTTTGTTCCGCTCGGCATCTGGTTTGCCTGACGAGGTGGTTATGTTATAATCCGTACAATTTTGACCCTCATTTTAAATTTAGTTAACTACCAGTCTAATGGTCTTTCCTCTTACAATGCATTTCACACGAGGCAGGTACATTTCTACTCTACAATCTATTCTCAATACGCTATGCTACAATGTAAGATTTTTACGCTTCAGAACCCGATTGATCTTTCTCGTCTAATTTACATACCAATTGACCATACTCAGGTCTTATCGATCCTTCAACATCCAAGGTCATTTTGAGGCGGGGTCGCCTTGTCGTAGTAGTATCACTCTCAACATTTGGACGATTTTTGAGCGAAATGACACCGGTCTTTTAGACCAAACTAACAGAGAATGTACCATTGTTTTAAGTAAACATAATGAGATAACCCGTATTTGGATTTAACGATAAGGTACTTTTTATGTCATTAAATATCCATTGGACCATCCTTCAAATAAACAACACGTAATATAAATATTTAGAGGGTAGTATGAGTTTTAAGGCCTTCCAGTTCATACTTGCTGAATCAGCCACCCTTTGTGGGCCTCTATAATGTTACTCACACAATAGACAAAGTGCTTAGTCACACAGCATGGCCTCAGGGTAAGGAGGAGGGAGACCCAACAGGGACCATCTCTAGACCTAATGTTGGTATTAGTCAGTAAACACGTTAATAAACATGTTCATAAATCAATACATAAAACGTTCGTGAATAATTCTTTTTATGAATAATTATCAGGTGATTGCAGAAGATTGAATCTCGGGGCTAGGACTCTGCCGTATCTATTTAGCATATTTGACATAAAGAAAAAAATGCTGCAAAGAGAATTCGTTAACTTTACTGACAAATATTATTTATGTTAAAATTAAAAGATTTTTTTTTTCAATTTTTTTTCGTGTTGACCAGCGCTTTGTGATGGATCAGCTTTATGAAGGGATAATGTTTTCGGCGAGCGCTACCAAGTTCAGCCAGAAATTAACGTAGTAATACAAACAGGTGAAAGTTTGGTCAGTGTAAAGCGACGTTGTTTTAAGTTAAAGCAGATGAAAATCTATCCGCAAGCTACTCGTGGTGATGAGGTTCGTACTACACCACTAGACAGCTATCTTCACAAACAAAATTGATATATGTCGGACAGTGGTTGTCATGGATACGCTCGTATAGTACAGCTCTACGGAGATCGCGGTTCTGGGATGATCATCAAATCGCATGCGCGCGAAGATGTATTTAGTTTCATCTCCATGAGGTCACGCGTTTTTTTATTCGTGTAGTAACTTTACGTAGTTTGCTCAGAGACGTGTGTGCGCTTGGCACTATCTTCAAACTTGGACAACATATTCCGTTACGATTCTGTTCCTCGTGTGTTGGCTATAAATAACACACACGGCTTCATCACTCTATAGGGCGTTGCCCCTGTCGTTGCTTTTTCCTTGTGGAGTTAGGAGAAAGTTTACAAATTTTCAAAAGTCGAGTGGTACTGCTTGAAACATTCCACATTGGCCATATAGAGAGAGTAATTAACGTTGTACAAAAGGGAACATCTCATTCCGTCGGAAGGACTTAAATACCTTACAGTTACAAGAACAGCGGAAAGATGGCCGGGTGGAACACGTCCTCGACCTGGATGAAAATAGCCCTGATTTGTCTGTGTCTCGGATTGCTTCTATTTGTTATTGCCTTCGCTACAACGGGGTGGATGGTCTATACAGCATACCGTTTTGATAGGAGCCATGGACTATGGGAGTTCAAGGAATGTAGCAGTCGAGGCTGTATCTCCGGGGAAGTCAACCCAAGCAGCTCCAGGGCGGGTAAGCGTCTCAATATCATTAAATAAAGTAAACATTTTTCCATTCTTCATTGATAAGATATGATAGAAATTTACCGATATCTGTCTATGTGTTGTCACAATGAATGCTAAATGACCGCTGGTTACAGGTACATGAACCACACAATGAATGCTACATGACCGCTGGTTACAGGTACATGAAACACACAATGAATGCTACATGACCGCTGATAACAGGTACATGAACCACACAATGAATGCCACATGACCGCTGGTTACAGGTACATGAACCACACAATGAATGCTACATGGCCGCTGATAACAGGTACATAAACCACACAATGAATCGGCATGTGAACATGTTTAACTATCGACATTGTCAGTCAACAATTGCTACGTGATACGACAAGATATCGTGCTTGGCCTATAGTGTATGATACGGCAAGATATCGTCCTTGACCTATAGTGTATGATACGGCAAGATATCGTCCTTGATCTATAGTGTATGATACGGCAAGATATCGTCCTTGACCTATAGTGTATGATACGGCAAGATATCGTCCTTGACCTATAGTGTATGATACGGCAAGATATCGTCCTTGATCTATAGTGTATGATACGGCAAGATATCGTCCTTGACCTATAGTGTATGATACGGCAGCACATAGTCCTTGACCTAAAGTGTATGATACGGCAGCACATAGTCCTTGACCTATAGTGTATGATACGGCAGCACATAGTCCTTGACCTATAGTGTATGATACGGCAGCACATAGTCCTTGACCTATAGTGTATGATACGGCAGCACATCGTCCTTGATCTATAGTGTATGATACGGCAGCACATAGCCCTTGACCTATAGTGTATGATACGGCAGCACATAGTCCTTGACCTATAGTGTATGATACGGCAGCACATCGTCCTTGATCTATAGTGTATGATACGGCAGCACATAGTCCTTGACCTATAGTGTATGATACGGCAGCACATCGTCCTTATTCTATAGTGTATGATACGGCAGTACATAGTCCTTTACCTATAGTGTATGATACGGCAAGATATCGTCCTTGACCTATAGTGTATGATACGGCAAGATATCGTCCTTGATCTATAGTGTATGATACGGCAAGATATCGTCCTTGACCTATAGTGTATGATAAGACAAGATATCGTCCTTGACCTATAGTGTATGATACGGCAAGATATCGTCCTTGATCTATAGTGTATGATACGGCAAGATATCGTCCTTGACCTATAGTGTATGATACGGCAGCACATCGTCCTTATTCTATAGTGTATGATACGGCAGTACATAGTCCTTTACCTATAGTGTATGATACGGCAGTACGTAGTCCTTTACCTATAGTGTATGATACGGCAAGATATCGTCCTTGACCTATAGTGTATGATACGGCAAGATATCGTCCTTGACCTATAGTGTATGATACGGCAAGATATCGTCCTTGACCTATAGTGTATGATACGGCAAGATATCGTCCTTGATCTATAGTGTATGATACGGCAAGATATCGTCCTTGACCTATAGTGTATGATACGGCAAGATATCGTCCTTGACCTATAGTGTATGATACGGCAAGATATCGTCCTTGATCTATAGTGTATGATACGGCAAGATATCGTCCTTGACCTATAGTGTATGATACGGCAGCACATCGTCCTTATTCTATAGTGTATGATACGGCAGTACATAGTCCTTTACCTATAGTGTATGATACGGCAGTACGTAGTCCTTTACCTATAGTGTATGATACGGCAAGATATCGTCCTTGACCTATAGTGTATGATACGGCAAGATATCGTCCTTGACCTATAGTGTATGATACGGCAAGATATCGTCCTTGATCTATAGTGTATGATACGGCAAGATATCGTCCTTGGCCTATAGTGTATGATACGGCAAGATATCGTCCTTGACCTATAGTGTATGATACGGCAAGATATCGTCCTTGATCTATAGTGTATGATACGGCAAGATATCGTCCTTGACCTATAGTGTATGATACGGCAGCACATAGTCCTTGACCTATAGTGTATGATACGGCAGCACATAGTCCTTGACCTATAGTGTATGATACGGCAGCACATAGTCCTTGACCTATAGTGTATGATACGGCAGCACATAGTCCTTGACCTATAGTGTATGATACGGCAGCACATCGTCCTTGATCTATAGTGTATGATACGGCAGCACATAGTCCTTTACCTATAGTGTATGATACGGCAGCACATCGTCCTTGATCTATAGTGTATGATACGGCAGTACATAGTCCTTTACCTATAGTGTATGATACGGCAGTACATAGTCCTTTACCTATAGTGTATGATACGGCAAGATATCGTCCTTGACCTATAGTGTATGATACGGCAAGATATCGTCCTTGACTTATAGTGTATGATACGTCAAGATATCGTCCTTGACCTATAGTGTATGATACGGCAAGATATCGTCCTTGATCTAAAGTGTATGATACGGCAGGATATCGCCCTTGATCTATAGTGTATGATACGGCAGGATATCGCCCTTGATATATAGTGTATGATACGGCAGGATAACGCCCTTGACCTATCGACACATATTGTAACAAATTTGTCTATATTTATTAATCTTGACACATGTTATAACGATGGATTCAACATGATATAGGCCTGTTATGACGATGTTGTCAGCGCCCGCTGATTTCGATAGTCATGCTACAGAAGTGACATACCAATGTACACCACACATTTCCGAGGTACTGGTATTAAGGAAATAAGGGCATTTTGGAAAACAGTTTGTCTGAGTTAATGATCGTGTACTGAAATGGTGACCTTGAAAGTTCGTACACTTATGTGGTGACCTTTGAAGTTCATACACTCCAATGGCGCTCCGCAAGGTTTCATGCACTAAAATAGTGACCTGTAGAATTAAAAGTTGTAGGGTTGCAAAACTTTATTAACGACCTGTAGATTTCGGGCATTTAAATCGTAACTCGCAGAATAATAATATGGTGACCTGTAGAGTTTGTAAAATGTACACTAATATGGTGACCTGTAGAGTTTGTAAAATGCACACTAATATGGTGACGTGTAGAGTTTGTACAATGTACACTAATATGGTGACCTGTAGAGTTTGTAAAATGTACACTAATATGGTGACCTGTAGAGTTTGTACAATGTACACTAATATGGTGACCTGTAGAGTTTGTAAAATATACACTAATATGGTGACCTGTAGAGTTTGTACAATGTACACTAATATGGTGACCTGTAGAGTTTGTAAAATGTACACTAATAACTAATATGGTGACCTGTAGAGTTTGTAAAATGTACGCTTAAATTGTTACCTGTAGAGTTTGTAAAATGTACACTAATATGGTGACCTGAAGAGTTTGTAAAATGTACACTAATATGGTGACCTGTAGAGTTTGTACAATGTACACTAATATGGTGACCTGTAGAGTTTGTAAAATGTACACCAATAACTAATATGGTGACCTGTAGAGTTTGTACAATGTACACTAATATGGTGACCTGTAGAGTTTGTAAAATGTACACTTACATAGTGATCTGTAAAGTCTGTACACTTACGTTGTAACTTGTAGAATTAATAAAATGTACACTAATATGGTGACCTGTAGAGTTTGTAAAATGTACACTAATATGGTGACCTGTAGAGTTTGTAAAATGCACACTAATATGGTGACGTGTAGAGTTTGTAAAATATACACTAATATGGTGACCTGTAGAGTTTGTACAATGTACACTAATATGGTGACCTGTAGAGTTTGTAAAATGTACACTAATAACTAATATGGTGACCTGTAGAGTTTGTAAAATGTACGCTTAAATTGTTACCTGTAGAGTTTGTAAAATGTACACTAATATGGTGACCTGAAGAGTTTGTAAAATGTACGCTAATAACTAATATGGTGACCTGTAGAGTTTGTAAAATGTACGCTTAAATTGTTACCTGTAGAGTTTGTAAAATGTACACTAATATGGTGACCTGAAGAGTTTGTAAAATGTACACTAATATGGTGACCTGTAGAGTTTGTAAAATGTACACTAATATGGTGACCTGTAGAGTTTGTAAAATGTACACTAATATGGTGACCTGTAGAGTTTGTACAATGTACACTAATATGGTGACCTGTAGAGTTTGTAAAATGTACACTTACATATGGTGACCTGTAAAGTTTGTACTTACGTTGTAACTTGTAGAATTGATAAAATGTACACTAATATGGTGACCTGTAGAGTTTGTAAAATGTACACTAATATGGTGACCTGTAGAGTTTGTAAAATGCACACTAATATGGTGACGTGTAGAGTTTGTAAAATATACACTAATATGGTGACCTGTAGAGTTTGTACAATGTACACTAATATGGTGACCTGTAGAGTTTGTAAAATGTACACTAATAACTAATATGGTGACCTGTAGAGTTTGTAAAATGTACGCTTAAATTGTTACCTGTAGAGTTTGTAAAATGTACACTAATATGGTGACCTGAAGAGTTTGTAAAATGTACACTAATATGGTGACCTGTAGAGTTTGTACAATGTACACTAATATGGTGACCTGTAGAGTTTGTACAATGTACACTAATAACTAATATGGTGACCTGTAGAGTTTGTAAAATGCACACTAATATGGTGACCTGTAGAGTTTGTACAATGTACACTAATATGGTGACCTGTAGAGTTTGTACAATGTACACTAATATGGTGACCTGTAGAGTTTGTAAAATGTACGCTTAAATTGTGACCTGTAGAGTTTGTAAATTATACACTAATATGGTGACCTGTAGAGTTTGTAAAATGTACACTGATATGGTGACCTGTAGAGTTTGTAAAATGTACACTTATATGGTGACCTGTAGAGTTTGTAAAATGTACACTGATATGGTGACCTGTAGAGTTTGTAAAATGCACACTGATATGGTGACCTGTAGAGTTTGTAAAATGTACACTGATATGGTGACCTGTAGAGTTTGTAAAATGTACACTGATATGGTGACCTGTAGAGTTTGTAAAATGCACACTGATATGGTGACCTGTAGAGTTTGTAAAATGTACACTGATATGGTGACCTGTAGAGTTTGTAAAATGTACACTGATATGGTGACCTGTAGAGTTTGTAAAATGTACACTGATATGGTGACCTGTAGAGTTTGTAAAATGCACACTAATATGGTGACCTGTAGAGTTTGTACAATGTACACTAATAACTAATATGGTGACCTGTAGAGTTTGTAAAATGCACACTAATATGGTGACCTGTAGAGTTTGTACAATGTACACTAATATGGTGATCTGTAGAGTTTGTAAAATGTACACTAATATGGTGACCTGTAGAGTTTGTAAAATATACACTAATAGCTAATATGGTGACCTGTAGAGTTTGTAAAATGTACGCTTAAATTGTTACCTGTAGAGTTTGTACAATGTACACTAATATGGTGACCTGTAGTGTTTGTAAAATGTACGCTTAAATTGTGACCTGTAGAGTTTGTAAATTATACACTAATATGGTGACCTGTAGAGTTTGTAAAATGTACGCTTAAATTGTTACTTGTAGAGTTTGTACAATGTACACTAATATGGTGACCTGTAGAGTTTGTAAAATGTACACTAATATGGTGACCTGTAGATTTGGTGTACTTTAATAATGACATGTAGTGCTTGGCATCCCTTGTGCTTCCGTTCGCTCATTAAGATGATCAGCCATGCCTTGTTGAACCCACGCCCACTCTGTGTTAGAATGTCATGCAGCAAACTGGTACACAAGTATGGGTGCGAAGTCTTTGTAAAGTTACTGTATGCGTCCATCGTCAGGAAACATATCTTTTGTAAGTTCCTCATATGAATGACCTTGGCCTAAGGTAACATGGGTCACATGTGTAAAAACATTAAAACATTATTACTTGGAGAGGTAGACAGTCGTATCTTTTATATTTTCTTTCAAGACCAAATGTCGATTTTATTAGCGTCATTTGTGGTTCCAAGGCTGACATTCGTGTATCCTCCCCGAACAGCTATAGTGTTTCTAATTCTGAGTAGCATGGAGTGCATAAGGGCATTGACTGCCCGTAGAGGAATGTGATGCCATTCCCAGGTAAATGCATTGGTCAGTTGGCAGGGGTTATTTGGAATTTTTGTTCGATCCAAAACTCGTCAGTCTAATTCATCACACAAGTATTTTGTTGAGGACAAATTGAGGCTGTATGAAAGCCAATCAATGGGGACGCTGTTCTGGGTTGCAGGAAATTCCTACAAACTCTTAAAACGTGTAGCCTAGCGTTATCATGCTGAAAGATCAAATGGTGCCTTATAATAAAAAGCACCACATGAGGCCTCAGGATCTCATCTCGATAGCGTATAACCGTTGAATTCCCTTTAATGATCAGTAAAGGTGTCTTTAAACCATGATAACTTCCTCCCTAAACCACAACCGAGCAATCCCCAATCTCTCGTGCTCCGAAACGCTCTCTTTGACACTTCATCTGATCAAAATAAGGTAAATCGAGATTAACCCGTAAAGAGCATGGCCCTCCAACGTCTCATAGGGGCACATGTACCGTCAACCATCCAATACGACGTGTTCGCCGTGTTGGTAACAAAATTTGGCCTCATACAGTCTATTTCTCACAGTTTTTGGGTGGTTAGTCTCCAGTCAAACAAGTAGGCAAGCATAATGAACCGGCCGTGACGTCACGACGTTACACGGACCTCGGTCTGTCATCAACTCATCCCGTGGTGTTGAGGTGTAAAACTAACCGACTTATAGTCGATTTGTGAACTCCGCGCTACCTCCCACAATCATTGCGAGAGCCTGTTTCCTACCAAGTTCGGATAACCGTGGCATATTCGTAAAAACAACTATTTATTGCAAATGTCGTGAAATCGACACTGGTTTCATTTTTAACATTTATTGGGGATTAGGTAATGTGCCCCAATATTTCTCTTACTTTTTTATACGGATTTGTATCTCCAATACAAAATATTTTATAATGAAAGAAGTTGCGCTTCTTTATCTTTTCAGTATGCATTAACCAGCAATGTTAATTACATAACTGGGGTTAGGTTTGGGGTAATGACACATGTCTTGGCACGTCTCCGCCGACACACATAACATCGCCATGAATTGAGCTGGTTATGTAATGTAATTGTATAACATGAAGGAGACTTGGTGCAGGTTCTTCTTCCAACGTCACATTTATTCCAGAAAGTGGAAATTATTTTATTTAGTGCGTGAGCAGTTTACAGAAATTCCCGAAATAAAATCATTGAATGCCCTATCAAAAAAGAAGACATTTCTTACTGGTAAGGATGCGTACCAAGACTATTGGTTAGCGTCTATAAAGCTAACACAGGTTAAGATTTTTGATCTCTCTCATGTTTATAAAACACTATAGTTCAAGTAATTGTTAAGCTGAGTTTAATGAAATTTCAAGAATGATGGGTTGAAATTTCTGGTATGGCTTTTTCTCTTTGCTTCCTCTTTGAGTTAGTGCCAGGACAGGAACGCCGAGGCGTTAGCTAAATAATTAATAAAAAATAACAAGCAGATTGTAAACAGTCATTTTCAATGTAAGCAAATGTCGTTAAAGATTGTTTTTCTCCACTGAGTTTGGCTACGATTTGAAATCCGTCGACAAGTTACCTTTACTTCGATTTGTTCTTTATGTATTTTTTTCGAGATCTTGTTAAAAGCGGTTAATTTCAAATATATATTTGAACCTGGTTGTTGGAGGGAATGGATGGAGAGACGATCATTAGCGCTTTAACGTGTATGTAAACAATATCTTCTTTAGATATTTCAAATGTAATTAAAAACATCACACGGTTATGTGTTATGTAAAACTATCACACGGTTATGTGTTATATAAAAACATCACACGGTTATGTGTTATACAAAACTATCACACGGCTATGTGTTATATAAAACTATCACACGGTTATGTGTTATATAAAAACTATCACACGGTTATGTGTTATATAAAACTATCACACGGCTATGTGTTATATAAAACTATCACGCGGTTATGTGTTATATAAAAATATCTTATGGTTATGTGTTATATAAAAATATCACTCGGCTATGTGTTATACAAAACTATCACACGGCTATGTGTTATATAAAACATCACACGGCTATGTGTTATATAAAAATATCTTATGGTTATGTGTTATATAAAAATATCACTCGGCTATGTGTTATACAAAACTATCACACGGCTATGTGTTATATAAAACTATCACACGGCTATGTGTTATATAAAAACTATCACACGGCTATGTGTTATATAAAACTATCACGCGGTTATGTGTTATATAAAAATATCTTATGTTTATGTGTTATATAAAAACTATCACACGGCTATGTGTTATACAAAACTATCACACGGCTATGTGTTATACAAAACTATCACACGGCTATGTGTTATATAAAACATCACACGGTTATGTGTTATATAAAAATATCTTATGGTTATGTGTTATATAAAACTATCACACGGCTATGTGTTATATAAAACTATCTTATGGTTATGTGTTATATAAAACTATCACGCGGCTATGTGTTATATAAAAATATCTTATGGTTATGTGTTATATAAAACTATCACACGGCTATGTGTTATATAAAACTATCACACGGCTATGCGTTATATAAAACTATCACACGGTTATGTGTTATATAAAACATCACACGGCTATGTGTTATATAAAACTATCACGCGGTTATGTGTTATATAAAACATCACACGGCTATGTGTTATATAAAACTATCACGCGGTTATGTGTTATATAAAAATATCTTATGGTTATGTGTTATATAAAAATATCACGCGGTTATGTGTTATATAAAAATATCTTATGGTTATGTGTTATATAAAAATATCACGCGGTTATGTGTTATATAAAAATATCTTATGGTTATGTGTTATATAAAACATCACACGGCTATGTGTTATATAAAACTATCACGCGGTTATGTGTTATATAAAAATATCACGCGGTTATGTGTTATATAAAACATCACACGGTTATGTGTTATACAAAACTATCACGCGGTTATGTGTTATATAAAAATATCTTATGGTTATGTGTTATATAAAAATATCACTCGGCTATGTGTTATACAAAACTATCACACGGCTATGTGTTATATAAAACTATCACACGGCTATGTGTTATATAAAAATATCACACGGTTATCTTTTTATATAAAAAGTGTAGGTTATTGAGAAATACGTGTTGGATCGGGGTGCACGTTCATAATAACGTTCGATTTCCATCCATCAGGGCCTGTATTTTATGTTTGTTCTTTCGACAGTGTATATCTTGTGATTTATGTCCTTCCAACTTTAGCTGGATAAACTTCAAATCAGGTGCACAATAGCAGCATGACTTGCGGATGTGTACCTTCATTTTTCATGTTGTTTTTGCTCACTAAATTGAGTTATGTCCCTTTTGTTGGTTCAGAAAATAAAATCTTGTAAAATCGTTTCACAGTTTATTCATTGTTTTGTTTGGTCACCATCCAACTCCTCATTTTGCTGGACTATTGTATATATACATGAGGAATTCTGACTATCGACTGGGATAGAAATCATGAATCGGAAAGGTAGTATATTCGGACATCCTCTGTTTTCACGCGAGCACAGGATCTGTGGTGTTTAGGTAAGAAAACGTTGACTTTCTAATCAACCTGACAGAAAAGATGAGAAAAATCTACACCATGGCTGTTATTACGCCTGACCCAGTGTCAGATCACGAAACTAAATCGCTAAACACGGGTTAGAAAACTGAATGCCATATTGCTACACCTGAACAATATACTGGAAGCCATTTGTTAAAAGCTTAAAGCTTCAAATTCGCTACCCATTGCGGTTATTGCCAATGAAAACAACAGCCTTATCCCATGTAAATGGTCGCTTCTTAATAAGACGTTACATGAGCGTGGTAATGACCCTAGTTAGGAATGTATCGTGACTTCCACAGAGGTAGAACATGTTAACGACTTAAACGGCTGTCTCTGCTACAACTCTAAATTACCTAGGTTTCTCTCTTAACTTTCATGAAATACCTTCTATCAATTTCTGGAATTCTTTGTAGTTAAGTATATAAAATCAAACTTATGTTTAAAGTAAGGTATTCAAAAACATAAAATGAATATCTTTGATCGTCGATTACATTTTTTAAAAGTCTGACATATATTTATGGCTTTTCTGAGAAATAAAAGATCGGAGTTACCCTAAAGAAAGATATCTAATTTTATCTAATGTCCAGATTTTCCATCTGGATAGCATCACTTCTTCCGCTTGACCATTACCCCAGCTACGGCCCCAGATGCCGAATCTCGTGTTCAGGTAACCTATTACATTTCTGAAAGATGAAACGGTGCCAAGAAAGTGTTTCGATCTAGGTGAGGTTCCAAGTGGGATTTCATAGTTTGTACAATTACTTTTTTATTTCTTTTTCTTGATGAAATGATTGGAAATAATTGTATTACTATCGTGTGCAACAAAGTTTGACATAACAACCATAACATTTCAAAGTTTTATTTAAATTTGGGAGTACTTGTATATATGAATCCTTTACCCCATTGTTGGCCCCATAGAGAAGTTCTATGAAGATATAAATAGAAAAAGCAACTTCTTAAAATACCCAAACTTTCTTACGTTTCATTATCTGGTTTAAAACTTAAAAAGCTGATGTAAAAGGATGAGAGTGCTCAGAGGAAAGCAGAACTAGAATTGAGTCTGTGGAAGGAAAACTGGGCATGTAGTCTCAGACAATTGCGTATTGGATATTATCTCAGGCCGACGGACATATATATCAGCAATAAGCAGAAGATGTAAGAATCCGCTCGTGTTTATTTCCGCTCGTGTGCTATATTTACATCTGACAGTTCATTATCTGCGCGTGGAATCAATAACTTCTGAGGGCACCATTCACAAAAAAACTGATGGGAGAAAGGATTTTAACTTTGTGGTTGGTTGGAAATGTTCACTTGTGTTTGATACCCTAAACATATACCGGATTGCAGTCCTATACTATTCATTAGTTCGTGTTTTAACTATTTTTTGATACAGTACAATGGCACATAAATGGTATGACCATTTTACGGTCTGGCTGAAAATAGGATTGATTTTACAAATTGTGTCCACGATTGTGTTTATTGTCGGATTTTCTACGGATGTGTGGATATTCGCGACATTCCGGGAAGATGCGAGACGTGAGTACGGACTGTGGAGGTATCTGTTCTACACGTACAGCTCACGTTTCGAGGACGTTGGGGCTATTAGGGCCAACATAGGCAATAATGCTATTGTAATTACACGATCAGGTGAGAATCCAGCAGTATTTATATACTCCGTGTTGGTTTTTCTGGTTACTTTAACTTCATTCCTGAATGCAAAACAGCACTGTATTTTGATAAGGTGCACGTACTGACGGCGTCAGCGGCTCAAATAATTCACATTGAAAGGTCAAGCCAAATTTGTTCAACACGATACTCCTCTTTTTGAAGAGTATTGAATACCCTTGACTTCTCCATAAGATATTTGTGTTCCAGCTTTGAAGAGATCCATGTCTTTGATATTAAAAAAGACTTCAATAGAGCGGTTTCAGTCTCATACTACAGATCGAGAATGTTAGCGCTATATATTACAAAAATATACTGTTAACAATTAAGTGGGGGATCCTGATTCACTATCTTTAAAAACACGCCTACACGAGCGGTAATATAGATAGTGGCTGTGTAGATAACAGACGTACTTATCTCGTATTTTACCGTTATATCTATTGCAGCACTACTGTACACAAATATAACCCCGCTGTTCCTATAGATGTACATTATGTAACAGTGTTGTACGTCACAAAATATAACCCCGCTGTTCCTATAGATGTACATTATGTAATAGTGTGTACTGTACACAAATATAACCCCGCTGTTCCTATAGATGTACATTATGTAACAGTGTGTACTGTGTTGTACATCACAAATATAACCCCGCTGTTCCTATATATGTACATTATGTAACAGTGTGTACTGTGTTGTACGTCACAAATATAACCCTGCTGCTCCTATAGATGTACATCATGTAACAGTGTGTACTGTGTTATACGTCACAAATATAACCCTGCTGCTCCTATAGATGTACATTATGTAACAGTGTGTACTGTGTTGTACGTCACAAATATAACCCCGCTGTTCCTATAGATGTACATTATGTAACAGTGTGTACTGTATGTCACAAATATAACCCCGCTGTTCCTATATATGTACATTATGTAACAGTGTTGTACGTCACAAAATATAACCCCGCTGTTCCTATAGATGTACATAATGTAACAGTGTTGTACGTCACAAATATAACCCCGCTTCTCATATAGATGTACATTATGTAACAGTATGTACTGTGTTGTACGTCACAAATATAACCCCGCTGTTCATATAGATGTACATTATGTAACAGTATGTACTGTGTTGTACGTCACCAATTTAACCCCGCTGTTCCTATAGATGTACATTATGTAACAGTGTTGTACGTCACAAATATAACCCCGCTTCTCATATAGATGTACATTATGTAACAGTGTGTACTGTGTTATACGTCACAAATATAACCCCGCTGTTCCTATAGATGTACATTATGTAACAGTGTGTACTGTGTTATACGTCACAAATATAACCCCGCTGTTCCTATAGATGTACATTATGTAACAGTGTTGTACTGTACACAAATATAACCCCGCTGTTCATATAGATGTACATTATGTAACAGTGTTGTACTGTACACAAATATAACCCCGCTGTTCATATAGATGTACATTATGTAATAGTGTGTACTGTACACAAATATAACCCCGCTGTTCATATAGATGTACATTATGTAATAGTGTGTACTGTACACAAATATAACCCCGCTGTTCCTATAGATGTACATTATGAAACAGTGTACACTATGTTGTACGTCACAAATATAACCCCGCTGTTCCTATAGATGTACATTATGTAACAGTGTGTACTGTGTTATACGTCACAAATATAACCCCGCTGTTCCTATAGATGTACATTATGTAACAGTGTGTACTGTGTTATACGTCACAAATATAACCCCGCTGTTCCTATAGATGTACATTATGTAACAGTGTGTACTGTGTTATACGTCACAAATATAACCCCGCTGTATCTATTGATGTACATCATGTAACATTTTGTGTACTGTGTTGTACGTCACAAATATAACCCCGCTGTATCTATAGATGTACATCATGTAACATATTGTGTACTGTGTTGTACGTCACAAATATAACCCCGCTGTATCTATTGGTGTACATCATGTAACATTTTGTGTACTGTGTCGTACGTCACAAATATAACCACGCTGTTCCTATAGGTGTACATCATGTAACAGTATGTACTGTGTTGTACGTCACAAATATAACCCCGCTGTATCTATTGATGTACATCAGGTAACATTTTGTGTACTGTGTTGTACGTCACAAATATAACCCCGCTGTTCCTATATATGTACATCATGTAACAGTGTGTACTGTGTTATACGTCACAAATATAACCCCGCTGTTCCTATAGATGTACATTATGTTACAGTATGTACTGTGTTGTACGTCACAAATATAACCCCGCTGTATCTATAGATGTACATCATGTAACATATTGTGTACTGTGTTGTACGTCACAAATATAACCCCGCTGTATCTATTGATGTACATCATGTAACATTTTGTGTACTGTGTTGTACGTGACAAATACATGGATCTAGGAAACGATATAGCTGTTGAATTATGATGAATCGTTTCACGAACTTTTCCTTCAATCATTCTTCCTTGATGCCAGTGGTTTATTCATTCCTCTTCGTTATCACAGTTGTTTATTTACCACGTGTTCTTAATTTGTCTAAGTCTCCGCGTACCGCGGCTGGCTTCCCGTCTTACATTTATGACGTAATTAAGCAGGTGTTTTTTCAATATTGCATTAAAAACAAGTGCCCCGTGGTGATCCTCTTATCTTGTGTGTCCGTGTTTACATCTTCTAAATAATGACAGGAAGTGGTGTTTACGAATTCCTGATGCACATTCCCCCGAGGAGGCCCACAATGGGGGATGATCAATCCGTGTATACCCCTTGGCATGTCATTCAAAATTTCTTTTACTGTTGTCGGACTTTATTTGATTTAGGCAGAAATTTTCAATTACATGAAACAAACAAATAAGACATCAATTGTAACTTCTTACAGAATCATTTTCCACAAAAAAATGAAACATTGTTGTGGCATCAACAAACATGATATGAAACAGTTGGAAATGCTGTCTACATTTCAAGCGCGCAAGGACTTGAAATGAATTAGTTCGCTAGTTATAAGTTTCGATCTCCGCATTCTTTCACATTTGTACCACATTATGTAATTATTTGTTTGTTATTTAACCTATGAGTCGGATGGCTCATGGAAAAATAAAATGAATGAATGACTCCTCCCTCTGCCGGGTCTCACCGACGTATATCGACATGAATTCCCAACCCATGGTCCATGTCACTCTACTACATGTACAGTGTACCGACAAGCGGAATTCGACAATTTTTATCCCTAAAGTTGTTGAATACACCGTTTGTTATCGTCAGTAAGATAATAGACACTACAAGTCCTGGGCAGATGCTGTAGACATTGTCTTCAGTCTGTAATAATGTATTGTTGTTTATCTTAGTTCTTTGTCACTCATTTTTGAATGCCTAACTCTATATCTCTTTCCTTGGTGAAGTCACATTGCATACTTTCTCGTTTTGTTGTTATTAAAGAGAAAACATAGGGTTGTTTGTATATGTGATAAAATGAACTTCCGTATGATATTATATGGACTTAATCGACAAGCATTCACGAACGAAATCATGATTAAATACCAACCAATATTTGTTACCCCAAATCATGTTTTCTGCAACAATCGAGAGAGAAAAAATGATGCCAGTTTTATGGCAATAAGTCTCCAATCTATGGCTGTAAAGAGTGTGATGAAACCTACAGCATTAATTAGTGTGATGAAACCTACAGCATTAATTAGTGTGATGAAACCTACAGCATTAATTAGTGTGATGAAACCTACAGCAGTAATAAGTGTGATGAAACCTACAGCAGTAATAAGTGTGATGAAACCTACAGCAGTAATTAGTGTGATGAAACCTACAGCAGTAATGAGTGATGGCCCCTATAGCAGTAATTAGTGTGATGAAACCTACAGCTGTAATGAGTGATGGTCCCTATAGCAGTAATTAGTGTGATGAAACCTACAGCTGTAATGAGTGATGGTCCCTATAGCAGTAATTAGTGTGATTAAACCTTTAACTCTAATGAAAGTAATACAGCTGTAATGAGTGATGGCCCCGATAGCAGGTTACATATTATAGCACCTAGAATCAACTACTTGTTGTACTAATATATTATTTGCTGAAAATATTTTGATTAACCACATGAAAAGCGTCAATAAATTACTCAACACACCAAGCACTGTAAACACTCTTTATTCCTTACTTTATGTCGGCGCGTTATTTTTCCAGTGTAATAGAATAATTATGAGTTAATTACCCGACGAACTTTGTCTATAAAAGAAAAGCATTTATGATCATATCTAGATCTTCTGAGCTGATCTGTTTCTGTTACAGACTGGTACCGAGCTACCCAGGCCATGGAGTGCTTTGGTCTGATCTGTATTGTCATCGCTACCTTCCTTCTTCTGCTTTACTTCTTTGTCGCATCGTGTAAAAGGAGGAATGCTCTCGTCGCTACTATCATCTTTACGTTTGCTGCTGGTAGGTATATCGTAGGGAGGAAATACTTGTTACAGGAAAATATTACACATATTACAATTGCATATATCTAGTTAATAAATTCTTTGATATTCATAATATTTTTGAATTCTATCTATAAATATGCAAGCCTTTCATTTCAATTACTTAAATACATAATGTCCGTGTGGTACCACTGAAGGAAATTTTATTCCAATGACATGTCATTCTTAGCTATAAAATCATCCCTTCTCACTCTATCGTATAAAAACAACATGCGTATTGAAAGTTCCGGATGATCATATACGTTTGAAAGTAATTTAATTGTATCAACTACAAGCGTTAATTAGTTATTAATCGAAGTGCGGACGTCGGTGACGGTATTTTCAAATGGTCAGCTAATTTGTTGTAAAACGTCCGTTGAATTAGTTTTAAGAAGGATGACGTAAGAAATTTCTCAAATTTTCGTTCACTGGTCTACATGTATTTTTAAACAGATAAAAACACAATTTCAGTTTTAGTTTTATTTACACTGGTCATTTTCTTAACACTTGTCGTAATTATTTTTACAGTGGGATTCATCGTCATCGGCATCGCCATTTTTGCATCCAAGTTCGACAACTATGGCTACGAAATAGGCTGGTCCATGGGCTTGGCCATCGCCGCGGCCATATTGGCTTTTGTGGCGGGCATCATGGAGGTTTTAGAAATTAAGTAATTTATCAGTGTTTTACTATATCTCTGTAGCCAAAACCAGGAGTTTCCTCCATCAAAGACAAGTAGATTTTGGGGTTTTTATCGCTGTTACTGCCAGGAAAAGGCGTGACCAGGTGCTCTACCAAAAATTACTTTTGCAAAGTTGGGAGATAAACTTGTGTAGATTTGGCTGGACGAGGTCGATGTACTTGTCATTCAAACTATCATGTGACCAATACCACTCTAACCGCCTCTAAGTCGTTTTAATTGTTCTCCAAGTTCTTTTCGATGTTTTATATTTTTCTGTTGGCCTACCTTGAACCTGAATGGCAAAACAAATTAACGTTAACGCGAATATAGAAAAATGAGATAGGAAACCACTCCGTCCACTTACTTTCCAGTATAAAAAGTATGAAAAAGTATACCATGGCTGCCATATCAAACTTTACCTATGTTTGGAAGTAATGGGTGTAACCTCGGGGAATGTACATAACGTTTGTGGAGTTCTAACACAGGTTTGGAGTTCATATAGTTATACTTTTTATATAGATATATATTTTTCTCTACTCAAAGTTCTTAACTGTACGCATCCGTGTTGAGGTTACAAGTAGAACGCTTATCAAGACTAACGGAAATTGATATTTTAACCAATATTCCATTATCACAATTATGTACTCTTCTCCAGACACGGACTTCAAAATTGCCAAGGTTTGTTAGCGAGCAACATTGCGTAATAACTATTATGTTGTCTTTTTGATATCACACTTGTGCTATTATCTTTGATGTATTTCGTAGACAATGTCTTGACAAGGGTTTCATTTGTGACCTTGACCCTTAATGTGTTTGGTGACGTAGGCAGCAGAAGTGTAAATGGTCGTTGTGTTCTTGTTTCTCGGTTTGTAATTAACTGTTATTCCCTAATGTCTTCCGGTCGTGATTGGTGGGGACCACTTTCCTGTAAAGTGTTGATACGGCCCAAGGAAGACAACTCTAATAAACTTGATGACTCCCCTCGTCAAACCTCATGTTATCTTTATATAAAAATATATTATACATATTTAAAGTCTGGTTGGTATTTCGTTATGAGTGAATGCATGGCTCAACTGTTTAAAATGTATTATGCAAATATGACATTTATTTAGCTAGTTTGCTTTGTGTAATGTTGTTCTTTCTTACAATAAACATTTTAATAAGAATGAAAACCTTTTAGTTTTTACTTTTAATCTCCAGACAGAAAGACAAACTCTACGTGAGGTAATGAACGATCTATGACAGGTTTCCTGTATATAACTCGTATTTGTTTAAAGTTTGAATTTTCCAGTAATTTATCAATATTACAAACGTAATACATTTTAGGAAGAGAAATCAAGTTTAAAGTTTATATTAATTCCGTTTTTAATACTCAAGACTCCATCTCCCCACACCTTTTTTTATTTTCACAACCTAAAGGTACTGGAAGAAAAACGAACTCCAAGGAAGTCCTGAAGACGGGCTCGTACCAGTATCAAATTCATGACAGACCAAATACTCCATACAATATTCATTTAATACACAATATCAGACTCGTTACTCCTTTTCAGACTGACTCAATACTCCACGCGAGACTCCTTAATCCATAGCTTGCGATTCAAAACCTGATATATGTCCTCACCCAGTATCCGATGAAATACCAAATAATACCTCTCAGACTCCATAATACAAGTCAGTCCCACTCGATACTGTTTGGAATACTTAATTATCCATGATGGTTTTTAGTTTCTTTACTTCTCCGCAGACTCAATGACATACCCAATATCAAATACTAGACACAATTCGTCATGTCAACTGGATTCATCATTTTATGATATACCCTATTAAGTGTTCCGTGACAGTTTCCATACCGCATATTGCAATTGACTCAATGACTCAGAAACGAAGAAACGAAGAAAACATAATTTTAATTCTAACACAAATTCCATGAATCTAAGGCAAATTATGAACAAAAGAAATATGTACTCCTGAAAAAGTACAGGGAGAATAAAACCGGTGTTCCGGAAGAGTAAGCGTTTTCTGCTTCATCGACGACACCCGCAATGTAAATCTTGGACAAAGTAAGTCATATCACGGTCTCAAATGAGAACAAAGTAAACAGCAGCAGAACGAACAGGCAATCTAACGAGCGTCAAACATTTCTAGCAACCCCGTCTTGTGTGTTCATCTGTCAGATGACAACATCTTGCACGGAAATTGTTACATTGGGAACAGGCACTAGGATATCGAATGAACTTCGACATGTAAACACCGTAGGTTGGTGATGCAGGGCTGTTGATCGCCACAGATAGAAATTTTACAATAGGGAAATTAAAGCCACGCTTATCATACATCCACGTGGAAAGTTTCCAATATCTATGATGGACATGGTTAGTAAATTTCAATATATCTGAAAGTGAAATTGAAGGACTAAAAACCAAAAACAAGTCAGCCAACAGATGGGCACAGTTTGTAACTGTAGGTATGTCAATTGTCTGTTGGAAGATCTTACCGACAGATGACAGAAGATGAATATTTGCTTTACAAGTTTATTCTTCATGGAAAATGGTTACGTGATCTGGAAAGGTAGAAAAAAAGTTGAACAAGAGACTTGTTTTCAAGCACCGGTTACTGAGTAGACGCTCTGACAGAGGTTCACCAACTCAGCCTTTACGTTCAGGCTCTGGTACCTTTCGTGTCCAAGTTAAGGTCGTCGTGTAGGAGTCTGTCCAGATAATCATGCTCTTCAGTAATCGGATCAGTTCGCGGCGTCGTGAAAAGGAATCAGATGGAAGGCGAAGCTGCAGTTCGTGATGCCGGAAAGCGATTCTGAAATCCAGGAAATATTGTCCAAACAAAGACAGATGACGTCATTTGTAACTTGGAATTTCATTGGAGTGGAAAGTAACCGGTCACGTCGTCGCTGCAGGCAGAGACGGTAATGCAAAACTGACTCATCTTTAGTTAGTGCTTTTGTGAAAAATGATGTAGGGGTCGGTCCGTCAACTGTGGCCATTGTACCATAAAACGAAGGTGCTGAGAGATCAAACCACGTTGGTTGATGTAGCCTGGGAAGAAGGTGATGTAGAGTCGATCTGTCCGGCTCTGTTTGACAAGCTGACAGTTAGAGGTTGTTCCACTATCATCAGCGCAATCTTCATTTACATTAATACTATCCTGTTATCGTTACTTTTGTGGAGTTGACTACTCCCACGATAAGCGTTTTCGCGTTACACTTGCATAATACGGAGTTTTAGACCCAATAATTAATTCACATGTAAAATTACATGTAATCATTCTTCTCAGTAGTTAATGGGCCTTCCACTTACTATGTGTTACTAAAGACATAACTTATATATACTGGATTTTACATAAGTAATAACGAACCATATTTCAGGTTATAAAATCTCTGTACATGTATAACATTATAGTGGTATTGGACATTATACACGTACAAACAATGCACATGTTAGTTGCAGTATTATGCACTATACATCATTGTGGTTGTATATACCTACTCATTGTAACACTCAATAGTTTTATCGATTCGAAGGTAGATGTTGAAGATCAAAGAAGAAAAAAATACTTGTAATTAATTAATTAACAGATAATTTTAATACATTTGACTTGAATAAATGACCCTGCATACCGCATTCCACGAAGAACAATAGCTTATCATATACATAGTCTGCGGGAACGAACCGTGTCCTGAGGGATAATAAGCTCGATATCAGGCTATATACAGAGGTATATATACTGTACCATGTTGTACTCGTCACTGTTAGGTAAGGAATATCATCTCGTAATCAATTATGAAGTATTAATGAGGTTATGTAACCGTGTCTGTGGTAATCAATCACCTTGAAGGCTGGCGTACAGAAGGCTGTCTACAGGTGTTGGGTTTTGTGATTTTGGTCTGCATCCCCTTCCCCGGGACTGCTTGTACGTAATCATTCTTTAGTCAAACTTTTATATTGCGTTTAGGAACACTGTGGGGAAAAGCTGGTTGTTATTATGTAAGACATTTCGTAGTACTGCATGCCTGGTTATTTCATCTATAGCCTCGGTTTTATCTTGTCACGTTGAATCTTTCGGTAAACTGCGGTGAAACAACGCAATAATGCGTTTGAAATATTGCTATTGTTTTGGGAATACGTGATTACAACCTCAACATCTCATGATGGTGATTTGTTTCAATACGAAAGAGAATTTATTGATTTCAATTAAAAACAACTTAATTAATTACTATGTCCCCGGTATGAATTTAATCAGTCATCTGCTTGTTTACACATTGTTTCACTTATACACGCAATTCTGCCTCTACAGACTTCATCAGTTCATTACTGTCTCTGTGTTTGTTAGTGTCTTCATCAGTCCATTACTGTCTCTGTGTTTGTTAGTGTCTTCATCAGTCCATTACTGCCTCTGTGTTTGTTAGTGTCTTCATCAGGCCATTACTGTCTTTGTGTTTGTTAGTGTCTTCATCAGTCCATCACTGTCTGTGTTTGTTAGTGTCTTCATCAGTCCGTTACTGTCTCTGTGTTTGTTAGGGTCTTCACCAGTCCGTTACTGCCTCTGTGTTTGTTACTGTCTTCATTAGTCCATTACTGCCTCTGTGTTTGTTAGTGTCTTCACCAGTCCGTTACTGTCTGTGTTTGTTAGGGTCTTCATCAGTCCATTACTGCCTCTAAGTTTGGAAGTGTCTTCATCAGTCCATTACTGCCTCTGTGGTTGTTAGTGTCTTCATCAGTCCATTACTGCCTCTGTAGTTGTTAATGTCTTCATCAGTCCATTACTGCCTCTGTGGTTGATAGTGTCTTCATCAGTCCATCACTGTCTGTGTTTGTTAGTGTCTTCATCAGTCCATTACTGCCTCTGTGATTGTTAGTGTCTTCATCAGCCTATTACTGCCTCTGTGTTTGGTAGTGTCTTCATCAGTCCATTACTGTCTCTGTGTTTGTTAGTGTCTTCATCAGTCCATTACTGCCTCTGTGGTTATTAGTGTCTTCTTCAGTCCATCACTGTCTGTGTTTGTTAGTGTCTTCATCAGTCCGTTACTGTTTCTGTGTTTGTTAGTGTCTTCATCAGTCCATTACTGCCTCTGTGTTTGTTACTGTCTTCATTAGTCCATTACTGCCTCTGTGTTTGTTAGTGTCTTCATCAGTCCGTTACTGTCTGTGTTTGTTAGGGTCTTCATCAGTCCATTACTGCCTCTGTGTTTGTTACTGTCTTCATTAGTCCATTACTGCCTCTGTGTTTGTTAGTGTCTTCATCAGTCCGTTACTGTCTGTGTTTGTTAGGGTCTTCATAAGTCCATTACTGCCTCTGTGTTTGGTAGTGTCTTCATCAGTGTCTTCATCAGTCCATTACTGTCTCTGTGGTTGTTAGTGTCTTCATCAGTCCATCACTGTCTGTGTTTGTTAGTGTCTTCCTCAGTTCATTACTGCCTCTGTGTTTGTTGGTGTCTTCATCAGGCCATTACTGTCTTTGTGTTTGTTAGGGTCTTCATCAGTCCGTTACTGTCTGTGTTTGTTAGGGTCTTTATCAGTTCATTGCTGCCTCTGTGTTTGTTAGTGTCTTCATCAGTTCATTTCTGCCTCTGTGTTTGTTAGGGTCTTCATCAGTCCATTACTGTCTCTGTGTTTGTTAGTGTCTTCATCAGTCCATTACTGCCTCTGTGTTTGTTAGTGTCTTCATCAGTCCATCACTGTCTGTGTTTGTTAGTGCCTTCATCAGTTCATTACTGTTTCTGTGTTTGTTAGTGTCTTCATCAGTCCGTTACTGTTTCTGTGTTTGTTAGTGTCTTCATCAGTCCATTACTGCCTCTGTGTTTGTTAGTGTCTTCATCAGAACATTACTGTCTCTGTGTTTGTTAGTGTCTTCAACCTACTATCTTTCTTGGTTTTTTTTTCTTTTATTTTATCAATATTTACGATATAGAGAATTTATTTGTTATCTTTTAATGTTTACATTTCCATTTCTAAATTTTATTTAAAACCAACATGTCCTAAGACGTTACTATCACAATGATGTGATACAGGAAAAACTTTCAACATTCTCTTCAAACAAGATATTTATCAATTAGTGAGTCGTCTTGGTGGTTTTTTGTGTACATTGATGGCATTTAATTTCAACATAGAAGAATTATTAAAATGCATGGTTCAATATGATCGATTACAGATGAAAGCCTCCTTTTAACTGTCGCTACTTACGCAATAGTCAACCTATCAATGACTAGAATCAATTACACTACATAAAAATTGATTGTCATCATTTCTACAATAGTGTGTTTACCTACAATACCTGACAGTCCCGGGGGACTTACATGTTTGTGTACTGCCATTGTTAGGACTTATTACGTTCAGTTGCGCTCTAATGTCGCAATGATTCCTGATGAACAAGTCTTAATTTTTAAAAAGAGGATATCGACTTTTCTCTTTGAGATGGTCATCGCTTTCGTTTGTTTCCTGTAAATCAATAGACCATTAGCAACGTGTCAACAAAGGTACTCTATTCATCAATACGGATAGCACTGGAAGGCGGGGCGACACGGCACACAGTTCTCCAGGACTTGTGAAACAGATAGGTTGTATACATGCTATGTATACAGAACTGTCATACACATATACAGTCTGGAAACCCTTAGTGTTTGTGAATCGTTACAGTAGGTATTGTACTCATCAATATTGATATCTCGTCGAGGGCAGCGAGACTACAACGTGGTCTCATGCTCCATTACCTAAATTGTATGACATTATCCAAGTGTGTTGTATTTTTAATGAATAAGCCAAAGACATGTGGGTTAAATTTTATCACTGACAATACTCTGAACGGAAATTAAGGATCGTACGGTTCATTGGCTTGTTTAAATATCCGAGTCCTTAGTACCACATGTGTACAGAGCACCATTGACGTGTAGGGCTGTATAAACATGGCCTGTACCCGGGGATGATTTAACAGGTCTTTCCATTCTGTAATTACTAATTACTGGGTAATTACATAATGGAGACGACAGGCAAGAAAGACGAAGATGATGAGCAAGAGGAAGATGACCAGGAGCCGACGCCGGTTGTACCCCGCAAGGCTCTCAAAGACCGATTGTGGACTCTCGTTACCGAGGGAAAATTTAATGATTTGAAGAAGTTTTTCCACATTTTCCGCAAGTTAGATATTCCTTTGGACGAAGATAATGACGACTTTGACGATGATGGCGGGAATGTGTTGATGCAATGTGTGAAGGAGGGGTGTGATCGTGGCCCTTCCTCCTTCGGGCGGGATTATATCCGGTGCTGTCGTATGCTCGTGGAGAAGGGGGCGTCGCTGGACGACCAGGATAAAGCGGGTCGAACCCCCCTCCACTGGGCTGTGTTCAGTAAAAATGTGAGTTTTGTTAATGAATTACTGGAAAGTGGGGCCGACCCGAGCATCCGAGACCAAGATGGAATGGATCCATTTCACCTTAGTATCATCATGGGCGCTAAGGAAATATTTAACGCCATCGTCAGAGACAGAGAAGTGGAGGTAAGTGTTCAATGATTATAGAAGTGTTCGGTCTAAAGGTATCTGTGTTATCACATATTTCAATAAGGCCTTAGAAAAAAATTGTCGTTAGGATGGTTAGTATGAGACAATCCTGTATATCGTCAGTGTTGTGGTAGAGGTGATTGCTAAATAGTTCTATATATCGTCAGTGTTATAGTAGAGGTGATTGTCAAACAGTTCTGTATATCGTCAGTGTTGTAGAAGTGTTGATGGTCAAAAAGTTCTGTATATCGTCAGTGTTGTAGTGTTGATGGTCAAACAGTCCTTTATATCGTCAGTGTTGTAGTAGAGGTGATGGTCAAACAGTCCTGTATATCGTCTGTGTTGTAGTAGCGTTGATGGTCAAACAGTTCTGTATATGGTCAGTGTTGTAGTGTTGATGGTCAAACAGTTCTGTATATCGTCAGTGTAGTAGTGTTGTTGGTCAAACAGTTCTTTATATCGTCATTGTAGTAGTGTTGATGGTCAAACAGTTCTGTATATCGTCAGTGTAGTAGTGTTGATGGTCAAACAGTTCTGTATATCGTCAGTGTTGTAGTAGTGTTGATGGTCAAACAGTTCTGTGTATCGTCAGTGTTGTAGTAGTGTTGATGATCAAACAGTTCTGTATATCGTCAGTGTAGTAGTGTTGATGGTCAAACAGTTCTGTATATCGTCAGTGTTGTAGTAGTGTTGATGGTCAAACAGTTCTGTATATCGTCAGTGTTATAGTAGAGGTGATTGTCAAACAGTTCTGTATATCGTCAGTGTTGTAATCGAGATGATGGTCAAACAGTTCTGTATATCGTCAATGTTGTAATCGAGATGATGGTCAAACAGTTCTGTATATCGTCAGTGTTGTAATCGAGATGATGGTCAAACAGTTCTGTATATCGTCAGTGTTGTAGAAGTGTTGATGTTCAAACAGTTCTGTATATCGTCAATGTTGTAGAAGTGTTGAGGTCAAACAGTTCTGTATATCGTCAATGTTGTAATCGAGATGATGGTCAAACAGTTCTGTATATCGTCAGTGTTGTAATCGAGATGATGGTCAAACAGTTCTGTATATCGTCAGTGTTGTAGAAGTGTTAATGGTCAAACAGTTCTGTATATCGTCAGTGTTGTAGTAGTGTTGATGGTCAAACAGTCCTGTATATCGTCAGTGTTGTAGTAGTGTTGATGGTCAAACAGTTCTGTGTATCGTCAGTGTTGTAGTAGTGTTGATGGTCAAACAGTTCTGTATATCGTCAGTGTAGTAGTGTTAATGGTCAAACAGTTCTGTATATCGTCAGTGTTGTAGTAGTGTTGATGGTCAAACAGTCCTGTATATCGTTAGTGTTGTAATAGTGTTGATGGTCAAACAGTTCTGTATATCGTCAGTGTAGTAGTGTTGATGGTCAAACAGTTCTGTATATCGTCAGTGTAGTAGTATTGATGGTCAAACAGTTCTGTATATCGTCAGTGTTATAGTAGAGGAGATGGTCAAACAGTTCTGTGTATCGTCAGTGTTGATGGTCAAACAGTTCTGTATATGGTCAGTGTTGTAATCGAGATGATGGTCAAACAGTCCTGTATATCGTCAGTGTAGTAGAGATGATGGTCAAACAGTTTTATATATGCTAGACAGTCCTGTATAGGTGAGACAGTCCTGTAAAGGTGAGACAGTCCTGTATAGGTGAGACAGTCCTGTATAGGTTAGACAGTCCTGTATAGGTGAGACAGCCCTGTATAGGTGAGACAGTCCTGTATAGGTTAGACAGTCCTGTATAGTCCTGTATAGGTGAGACAGTCCTGTATAGATGAGACAGTCCTGTATAGGTTAGACAGTCCTGTATAGGTGAAACAGTCCTGTATAGGTGAGACAGTCCTGTATAGATGAGACAGTCCTGTATAGGTTAGACAGTCCTGTATAGGTGAAACAGTCCTGTATAGATGAGACAGTCCTGTATAGGTGAGACAGTCCTGTATAGGTGAAACAGTCCTGTATAGGTGAAACAGTCCTGTATTGATGAGACAGTCCTGTATATGTGAGACAGTCCTGTATAGGTGAAACAGTCCTGTATAGATGAGACAGTCCTGTATAGGTGAAACAACCCTGTATAGGTGAAATAGTCATGTATAGGTTAGACAGTCCTGTATAGGCGAAACAGTCCTGTATAGGTGAAACAGTTCTGTGTATTGTTCGTGCAGGAGAAGAAGAATTGATGGTGAAGTGGTTCAGGTGACATTCAGATACCTTCAGTGTTGGTATGCTGTCCTCTTCAATATTTCTAGGATTTTGATCAAATGAGCTACATACACGACTTGAAATGACGCGATACCTCGGTTTTTCTGTAAATAATCCTTTTTCTTTATTGATTGGATAGTAGATTAAAGCGACGCGGTCTTGTAATCGCTTTCACTGGAAAATATTTGTTGTTATTGCGATGTTGACGAAAGGCATTTTATTCAACAAAGCGTTCTGTTTAAAATCCGAATCTGTTCAGAGCTTGCCTTCAATAGAGTATTAAAACTTCCATTTATAAGTGTCTTCAGGCGTATACAGTTACTTCTCTCGTTGTGAATTATCTGGAAAGGTAATCGGTATTTATTCTAATTGTGTGTGAATTCTCCAGTGTAGTCCTAACCTATTTTTGACCCATAGAATGTTGAGAAGCTGTACCAAGAACTTGTAAAATCCCAGATATAAACAGTTACTTTTTATATTACATTTTTCACGTTGTAAACGATAATACGCTCCTCGTGTTGTCGTCTAAGTAGAATGTATACGTTTGATGTGAAATCAGTGGAATGTGATTGAAAAATACAAGCATTGACTGTATTGTGTTCACATTTATACTAATGTAGTGTAACCATCACAGGGTCTCATTTAAGTGAGAGGACACACGTGCTAAACTATGACATTACTTATTATTTTCCGTGTACCCCATAAATGAAAAAAATCTGATATGAGTTTTCTTTTCATGAGAGATTTTAAGAATGGAGTGTTGGATGTTTTATTTTGCGAGACTTGATGGGCAAACGTTTTAAAAATCAAGTCGAGTTTCAAAAAGATTTACATAAAATGAAATCAAATTTAAGATAATTTTTGCCTTATAAGTAAATTTGGCAGTTTTTTTTAGATAAAATCTTTAGAACAACATCATGCACAGGCAGCCATTTGTTGTGCCTTTTTCAATTTATAACGTAACATAATTTTCGTTACTATGACATCACAATTGATTTTTTGACTGACACAGCCAATGAAACACTTTTCAGCATTGGTCAAACTGGTAAAGTATGTATTGGATGAGTAACTCTAAAGACATTTTATCTTAACCATTGTGACGAGATGATTAATCTATTCCATTATTTTTGTTTCAAGAATAATTTGTACTTCCTTTTTTGTATATACAGGTACTTAGATATGGTTTTCTCGAGACAACTCCTGTATCTAATAGTGGCTATTGCCCTAAATGGCCCCGTGAATATGATGTAAAAATGTATTTGTAAAGATTGATTTTTTTCTGTCGAATATTGACTCTTTAAAGATACCATGACTTACCCAAGACTGAACTGGAGATCACAACACTAGGGAAACAGTGTATCGTTGGCGAGATATAGGTGTAAAATAACGATGTAAACTATTATCACCACATAACATCATCACGAATCATGATCTATTTCTGGAGTTAATATCGAATTCTGATTAAAAAAAAAAACTATGAGAAATTGTTTATTGGTAACTTCACGAGGAATAAACCTGATCAAGGAGATTTCGTGAGATAAGTTTTAACAAAATTTTGCTACCGTTGTATAAAGTGGTTTTATATCAGTATCTATACGTCACGCGGTCAACTGTAGTTTACACAGTGACGTTAACGTGAAGTTTGATCTAATCTTATACTAACGTAAAAGTGTCATTTACAAAATAACGTTTACAAAACTGTGTTCAACGAGTTATTGAAATTAAAGTAAAATATACATATCATTGTAGTACAGAAATTCGGGGTTAAAGTTTAAAAGGTTAAACATCAATTATCTGTATCACCATAACATTTAAACCGATGTTATTGTTACATGTAAAATGTATTTATATGTTTTGAGTATGTTATGAAGACGGGATTACGTCTGTAAAGATTGGGATAAAATGTCTATATTTAAATAATTCAAAAAGGGTTAGATTCCTTTCAACTGGTAAATTACATCTAAATGAAGACATATACTCGTTACTGGACAATGATGTCAGATGTTTTAAAAGTCCAATCTAGACAAACTGTATATAGAAATATGTACAGCGATTATCCTTCGATAAACCTGCCAGGTATATTTTCGTAAAGTTGACGTTAAGTCACCGTCAACCATCAACAATATCAGTTTTTGTTCTGTACAAATATTGAAGTAAAATTGAGTTTTCAATTCAAACCAGGTTACAAAAGCAAGTTTTCTTTAAGGACAAAAAAATATATTTTAGATGAAAACATATTTATTCTTTTTAATAGCATTTTAAAGTAATATACACCTGGAATCTATGGTAGATTGTCTAGAAATACCCTCAAAGTATTAGAATTCCTCGACCTATTGACGTCATCCAATGAGTTCAAGTCAGGAGATTTGACTTATAACTTCTGTTAAAGGCGGTGGCAATCTGTGGTGACTAAATACCATTTGCGCAAGTGAACACATTAGGAGTCAACAGTGGTATAACGTCACTTAACACGTAATTGTTAGACTTACGAGAGACTTTTGGAGACGGATCGAAGGTCATTGTGGTACTTAAGAAGTGTTGGAATAAAATTACTCTGTATTTGTCGCGTTAATTCTCTATATGTGTTTAACCATATTCAGTCAATAGAAACCAATTGTTTTAATGTGTTCTGCAAGCTAAAATATTGTTTTTATCATCACATCTGACAACACTAGTGAAGAGCCTGATCATCTAACGTTGTCATAGCGTATCCATAAACTGCATAACAGTGTTGACTATATAGTCTATATATATCTTTATATACATTGACTTTGAAGTGATAACTATAGTGCCTTGATCACACTTTTAAAAAAGTTTGGTTAATTTACAGACCCGGTATTACCTTAGGTCAATAAAAACGTGATCTTGAAGAGAGAATTCAGTTGGAAGGTATATTTGCTTGAAGTATAAAAACAGGCATATTTGTTTAAATTTAAACGACCCTATTATCACCATATGTTTATATAACATCTATTGAATTATGGGCGTCGATTTTCCTGTCTTCCTGACCCAATCGGTTCAGAATTAAATGGATATTTAATATCCACCCTTTGCATGCCTATTCCTGAAAGTCTCTTCAGTACATTTGAGATTCTTTGCGCAATGAAACGTTGCAGAATATCTTTCTTGGTGAATCCATGAAACACTTCAGTCAGTTAGAAAGGCGTAGAGCCTACGTGTATTGTTTGATATTATTTTAAATATACCGTAAAATACCCCCAAATAAAACAATAATAACCAACCATCACACTACTGGGAGACGTTTAACGACGTATCGACAGTTCTGGCCACTTAAGGACGGCATTCCTGATAATGCAAGGCCTGTACATGTGTTTGCAGGACACTGCGATATGTTCCTATAAGTCGTTTTGTGATGTTGCGGAAATGAAATCGTCTTTAGAATGCGTACTATCACATTGTTTAGAAAGCAGACAAACGATAAGGTCACAAATCAACTCTTACGATCATGCAATACCGCAACAAGTACATTTCTTAAGAACCTTTTCAGCAATGTAACCATAACCACTACCACCTTCATAACCAACAGTAATGCTATCGTCAAACAATCCACCTCGAACAGTAGTCACGCAAACATCATCACCAACATCAGCAACGCAAACATCGTCACCAACAGTAGTCACGCAAACATCATCACCAACATCAGCAACGCAAACATCGTAACCTACAACAGCCACACAGACATCGTCACCAACAGTAGCCACACAAACATCATCACCAACATCAGCAACGCAAACATCGTAACCTACAGCAGCCACACAGACATCGTCACCAACAGTAGCCACACAAACATCATCACCAACGACAGCCACACATGCATCGTCACCAGCAGTAGCCACACAAATATCGTCACCAACAGAAGCCACACGAACATCGTCACCAACAGCAGAAACGCAAACATCGTCACCAACAGTAGCCACACAAACATCGTCACCAACAGTAGTCACACAAACATCGTCACCAACAGTAGTCACACAAACATCGTCACCAACAGCAGCAACACAAACATCGTCACCAACAGTAGTCACACAAATATCATCACTAACAGCAGCAACACAAACATCGTCACCAACAGCAGCAACACAAACATCGTCACCAACAGTAGCCACACAAACATCGTCACCAACAGTAGCCACACAAACATCGTCACTAACAGCAGCAACACAAACATCGTCACCAACAGCAGAAATACAAACATCGTCACCAACAGCAGCAACGCGATCATCGTCACCAACAGTAGTCACACAAACATCGTCACCAACAGTAGCCACACAAACATCGTCACCAACAGTAGCAACGCAAACATCGTCACCAACAGCAGAAATACAAACATCGTCACCAGCAGTAGCCACACGAACATCGTCACCAGCAGCAGCAACGCAATCATCGTCACTAACAACAGAAATACAAACATCGTCACCAACAGCAGCAACGCAATCATCGTCACCAACAGTAGTCACACAAACATCGTCACCAACATTTGCCACACAAACATCGTCACCACCAGTAGCAATGCAAACATCGTCACCAACAGCCGAAATACAAACATCGTCACCAGCAGTAGCAACGCAATCATCGTCACTAACAACAGAAATACAAACATCGTCACCAGCAGCAGCAAATCATCGTCACCAACAGTAGCCACACAAACATCGTCACCAACAGTAGCCACACAAACATCGTCACCAACAGTAGCCACACGAACATCGTCACTAACAACAGAAATACAAACATCGTCACCAACAGTAGCCACACGCACATCGTCACCAACAGTAGCCACACTAACATCGTTACCAACAGTAGTCACACGAACATCGTCACCAACGAAGCCACACAAACATCGTCACCAACAGTAGTCACACAAACATCGTCACCAACAGTAGCAAAAAAACATCATCACCAACAATTGCCACACAAACATCGTCACCAGCAGTAGCCACACGAACATCGTCACCAGCAGTAGCAACGCAATCATCGTCACTAACAACAAAAATACAAACATCGTCACCAACAGTAGCCACACAAACATCGTCACCAACAGTAGCAACGCAAACATCGTCACCAACAGCAGAAATACAAACATCGTCACCAGCAGTAGCCACACGAACATCGTCACCAGCAGCAGCAACGCAATCATCGTCATTAACAACAGAAATACAAACATCGTCACCAACAGCAGCAACGCAATCATCGTCACCAACAGTAGTCACACAAACATCGTCACCAACATTTGCCACACAAACATCGTCACCACCAGTAGCAATGCAAACATCGTCACCAACAGCCGAAATACAAACATCGTCACCAGCAGTAGCAACGCAATCATCGTCACTAACAACAGAAATACAAACATCGTCACCAGCAGCAGCAAATCATCGTCACCAACAGTAGCCACACAAACATCGTCACCAACAGTAGCCACACAAACATCGTCACCAACAGTAGCCACACGAACATCGTCACTAACAACAGAAATACAAACATCGTCACCAACAGTAGCCACACGCACATCGTCACCAACAGTAGCCACACTAACATCGTCACCAACAGTAGTCACACGAACATCGTCACCAACGACAGCCACACAAACATCGTCACCAACAGTAGTCACACAAACATCGTCACCAACAGTAGCAAAAAAACATCATCACCAACAATTGCCACACAAACATCGTCACCAGCAGTAGCCACACGAACATCGTCACCAGCAGTAGCAACGCAATCATCGTCACTAACAACAAAAATACAAACATCGTCACCAACAGCAGCAACGCAATCATCGTCACCAACAGTAGTCACACAAACATCGTCACCAACAGTTGCCACACAAACATCGTCACCAACAGTAGCAACGCAAACATCGTCACCAACAGCAGAAATACAAACATCGTCACCAGCAGTAGCAACGCAATCATCGTCACTAACAACAGAAATACAAACATCGTCACCAGCAGCAGCCACACATACATCGTCACCAACAGCAGCAACACAAAAATCGTCACCAACAGCAGTAACACAAACATCGTCACCAACAGCAGTAACACAAACATCGTCACCAACATCACCAACAGTAACACAAACATCGTCACCAACAGCAGTTACACAAACAGCGACACAATATCACCACCAGTAACACAAACATCGACACAACACCACCAACAGAAATACAAACATCGACACAACACCACCACCACTATCACAAACATCGACACAACACCACCACCAGTAACAAAAGCATCGACACAACATCACCACCAGTAACACAAACATCGACACAACACCACCACCAGTAGCACAAACATCGACACAACATCACCCCAGTAACACAAACATCGACACAACATCACCACCAGTAACACAAACATTTACACAACACCACCACCAGTAACACAAACATCTACACAACATCACCACCAGTAACACAAACATCGACACAACGTCTCCACCAGTAACACAAACATCGACACAACACCACCACCAGTAACACAAACATCGACACAACACCACCACCAGTAACACAAACATCGACACAACACCACCACCAGTAACACAAACACCAACACACCACCACCAGTAACACAAACATCTACACAACACCACCACCTGTAACACAAACATCTACACAACACCACAACCAGTAACACAAACATCGACACAACACCACCAACTGTAGTAACACAAACATCGACACAACACCACCACCAGTAACACAAACATCGCCACAACACCACCACCAGTAACACAAACATCGACACAACACCACCACCAGTAACACAAACATCGACACAACACCACCACCAGTAACACAAACATCGCCACAACACCACCACCAGTAACACAAACATCGACACAACACCACCACCAGTAACACAAACATCGACACAACACTACCAACTGTAGTAACACAAACATCGACACACCACCACCAGTAACACAAACATCTACACAACATCACCAACAGAAATACAAACATCAACACAACACCACCACCAGTAATACAAATATCTACACAACACCACCACCAGTAACACAGACATCTACACACCATCACCACCAGTAACACAAACATCGACACAACATCACCACCAGTAACACAAGCATCGACACGACACCACCACCAGTAACACAAACATCGACACAACACCACCATAAGTAACACAAACATCGACACGACACCACCAACAGTAACACAAACATCGACACAACACCACCACCAGTAACACAAACATCTACACAACACCACCACCACTATCACAAACATCGACACAACATCACCACCAGTAACACAAACATCTACACAACACCACCACCAGTAACACAAACATCGACACAAAACCACCAGTTACACAAACATCGACACAACACCACCACCAATAACATAAACGTCGACACAACACCACCAACTGTAGTAACACAAACATCGACACAACACCACCACCAGTAACACAAACATCGACACAACACCACCACCAGTAACACAAACATCGACACAACACCACCAACTGTAGTAACACAAACATCGACACAACACCACCACCAGTAACACAAACATCGACACAACACCACCACCAGTAACACAAACATCGACACAACGTCTCCACTAGTAACACAAACATCGCCACAACACCACCACCAGTAACACAAACATCGACACAACATCACCACCAGTAACACAAACATCGACACAACACCACCACCAGTAACACAAACATCGACACAACACCACCACCAGTAACACAAACATCGACACAACATCACCAGTTACACAAACATCGACACAACACCACCACCAATAACACAAACATCAACACAACATCACCACCAGTAACACAAACATCGACACAACACCACCACCAGTAACACAAACATCGACACAACATCACCACCAGTAACACAAACATCGCCACAACACCACCACCTGTAACACAAACACCGACACAACACCACCACCAGTAACACAAACATCGACACAACATCACCACCAGTAACACAAACATCGACACAACACCACCACCAGTAACACAAACATCGACACAACACCACCACCAGTAACACAAACATCGCCACAACACCACCACCTGTAACACAAACACCGACACAACACCACCACCAGTAACACAAACATCGACACAACATCACCACCAGTAACACAAACATTTACACAACACCACCACCAGTAACACAAACATCTACACAACATCACCACCAGTAACACAAACATCGACACAACGTCTCCACCAGTAACACAAACATCGACACAACACCACCACCAGTAGCACAAACATCGACACAACACCACCACCAGTAACACAAACATCGACACAACACCACCACCAGTAACACAAACATTTACACAACACCACCACCAGTAACACAGACGTCTACAATCATTACCAATATATTTCAGATTACATAATAAATGCGTATGATAGACTAAAAACTGTATTAAAAACATTTAGTGTGTTAGATTATACACGTGTTCGTTGGGCAAAAAAAAACATTATCCATGGTTCTATTTTTGGCCAACATTACGTCAAACGGGATATGTCAGTGATTTTGTTATAGATAGTCCATTATCTGACCATATCAACGAGCTCACATCTATAGAGGTTTTCCTCTATAATTGACTCGCCATTCAATGTAGCCAATTTATCGGACTATGACGCCAGAGCTGTTTGTACATCAATAGCTAAACCAAAGAACGGTTTGAAATTTACGGATACATATTAATTGTTCAATAGAACAACTGATAAGACAGCTTCATAATTACGATAATCCAAAGAGAAGAAATGTTGATATAGAAATGAAACACTAGACACCGTATGGAAGCTTTCAATATTCGTGTTTTCCATTAATTATATGTCATTATAACAGTGCTATCATCACATACAAGTATATCAGTTATAAAAAGAACTCCTATCAAATTTTGCATCAATTTTCAGTTCATTAAGTTATGTGTAACAGTAGTATATAAATATGTTTGTTTCCATTAATTTCGAAGTGCCGTGACCTACCGGGACGTCCGATGCCCACAATAGGTACACAGCCAACCCGACCTTTGACATGTGTTGTTCTAGGTAATGCAATACTCCCAGAAGTTCTCAAATTTGTGTTTATAAATAAGACTAGACATAACAGCCGTGATACCAAGCGTGCAGGAAATGATTAGTGTATCGATACCACATGGGTCAATTATCGATCGTCCGGGTCAAGGTACACCGATCTGATATAGAACATTGAAGGTCGTGTCTTCGTCAGCTTTAACGTCGTTAGACTTACAGAAAGATCATTAGTGTGGAAATTAAAACAACTACTTCTATCTGACTTCTATACATTACGTAGTATATGTAGTTATTTAGCAAGGACGTGCTTAGATCAAAAACATATAATTTACATAAAAAATAAACGTGTCCTCCTTAATGTCCCATAAGATACCAATCCTCTAATGGTGTCCCCTTTGATGTCCCACTAGATACCAGTCCTCAATTAGTGTCCCCCTTGATATCCCACTGGATACCAGTCTTCTATTGGTGTCCCACTGATGTTCCACTAGATACCAGTCCTCTATTGGTGTCCGCCTTGATGTCCCACTAGATGTCAATCCTCTATTGGTGTCCCGCTGGATGTCCCACTAGATGTCAGTCCTCTATTGGTGTCCCTCCTGATGTCCCATTAGATACAAATCCTCTATTGGTGTCCCTCTTGATGTCCCACTAGATGTCAGTCCTCTATTGGTGTCCCTCTTGATGTCCCACTAGATACCAGTCCTCTATTGGTGTCCTCCTTGATGTCCCATTAGATACAAATCCTCTATTGGTGTCCCCCTTGATGTCCCACTAGATGTCAGTCCTCTATCGGTGTCCCTCTTGATGTCCCACTAGATACCACTCCTCTATTGGTATCCTCCTTGATGTCCCACTAGATGTCAGTCTTCTATTGGTGTCCCTCTTGATGTCCCACTAGATGTCAGTCCTCTATTGGTGTCCCTCTTGATGTCCCACTAGATGCCAGTCCTCTATTGGTGTCCCTCTTGATGTCCCACTAGATGTCAGTCCTCTATTGGTGTCCCTCTTGATGTCCCACTAGATGTCAGTCATCTATTGGTGTCCCCCTTGATGTCCCACTAGATGTCAGTCCTCTATTGGTGTCTCTCTTGATGTCCCACTAGATACCAGTCCTCTATTGGTGTCCCCTTGATGCCCCACTAGATGTCAGTCTTCTATTTATGTCCCGCTAGATACCCTTATGTAGATGGGGACCAATGTATAAAGGCTTTGACCATGGTAGATGTCACATAAAAACATGATCATCATATATTGTTGTAATGAATGATGATGATGTACATTATTTCGAACCATTTTCCTCATTTCCTGGCCTAAATACCCTCACAGAACGCCATTATGATCTGATTCGGTATTCGGTATCAGTGATAGATCATAAGAATTCACATACCTGTGTATCACCTCTATATGATATATATAATACCTGTATATTACCTGTTAACATGATATACCTATAACTCACGTGTGATTTGACCTGAGAGGTACTTAGTTACATGGTTTCTGATCGCGGAATATTGGCTAGCCTACAAGGTCATGACAGTAACCGTTACACGGCTATAATGGGGCTAGTTGGGTCTAACGAGGTTTGAAAGGAATTGTAAATTATATATATAAATCAAAAAGAAAAAAGCGATTTCACTAATTCCGATCATTTGTTACATGAGATATCGTTTAGATCTCCATGTGTAGAGTCATTGCTGTATCAAACAAACATGTGAAAGTACAGAGATGTATCATATTAATTATAGCAACATGTGAAGAATTCGATCTGTAATATAGTCGGTGTTGTCATATAGACTGTCATACATATATATAGAATGTCTGACACTGTGATGTAGAATGTGATACTTGTAATATAGAATGACTGACACTGTGATGTAGAATGTCTGACACTGTCATGTAGAATGTCTGATACTGTGATGTAGAATGTGATACTTGTAATATAGAATGTCTGACACTGTGATGTAGAATGTCTGTCACTGTGATGTAGAATGACTGACACTGTGATGTAGAATGTCTGACACTGTGATGTAGAATGTGATACTTGTAATATAGAATGTCTGACACTGTGATGTAGAATGTCTGACACTGTGATGTAGAATGTGGTATTTGTAATATAGAATGTCTGACACTGTGATGTAGAATGACTGACACTGTGATGTAGAATGTCTGACACTGTGATGTAGAATGTGATACTTGTAATATAGAATGAATGAAACTGTGATGTAGAATGACTGACACTGTGATGTAGAATGTCTGACACTGTGATGTAGAATGACTGACACTGTGATGTAGAATGACTGACACCGATGTAGAATGTGGTACTTGTAATGGACTGTACATGTTTTCTTTCTGCCGAGACAGATCCTGTTTATTTCTATGAAGTAAAATTGATAAGACTATTCAGAAACACGGTACTGATATTCCGTATTTTTATCTCCGAGAGTTTTTTTCAAGCGATTCTCTTTTGGAATCCCTGGAATTCCAGAGAGCAGGTCACCATGAATGTTACAGGTGTGATAAGAGTCGTAATTAAGCATATGTTTGATGTGTTGTCGCGACTCGTCACCTCTCCATTTCTCTGCTGTATGGAATATATATTAAAACTTGGTTTGTGTCTGGCCTCACTCCGTTGTAAATAGATACGACCTCAGACCTTGTCCTTGTTGTAATCGACGGTAAAATAATCCTCAAACACTCATAGTGGATGTAGCAGTGTATATATCTGGTCAATATTTGCACACCGGGTTTATCATTGTTGACACTTAGTGTTAAAAACGTGTGGTTCCTTCCCGTGTAAATACCGCACTGACCAGGCCATAAATTACACGATATCGCGTGTTCTTTTGTTTATTCTCTCAAATGATCCACTTAAAAACATCCTGTCATTACCACGAATCAATGTTGACCCTCAATATCAATAACATAAATCAATTTCCGTCCTTTTCCGTAAATTCTGAAAGAAATCCCTGTGTCCTCCGGAAGTCATTTCTGCGTGACCTACAAATTACGGTATTTAAATGCTATGAATTTGTCTCAGCAGAGTACCATTCTCTCCTATCACTTCTTACTTCTCCCACATCTACTTACTTTCCTATCTTTTCTGGTCCGCTGTAAAACTGAAAGGCAATAATAGTGGACGCGGAATCCGTTAGATAGATGTGCAGTCATTAAAACAACTTCAAACGAAGATTCTATTTTTTGGCTTGTTAGATAGATACACAAATGTTTCGTCCTATCGATCTCAAATGCTATGAACACCAAAGTTTATCAGGTAAACGATATGTTGCAAACCACAAACATGCAGTGGATTCACACATGGTTACTGTAAATTAGGGCACAATTTTATCACAGTCTGTATACTAAGCACATCTACTATGTTTCAAAAAAGCATTACAGTATTCCCTTTGGACAATCAACTCATATCGCACTTAGCTTCACTCGTAAAATCTATCAGCTTCTCGTTAAATATTGATACCACTAATGGTCACGGTTGATGGGATTTTAGATTGGTTTAATTTTGTTGTTGTTATATATATACGCTTTGATATCAATCTCACGACTTCCAATGATCAACACAAACACGGAGGACTAATGACAAACGGAATCATACATGTTTGTACTCGGGGAATCTTTTCCCATACTTTATACATGTAAAAATGGCACTAAAGAACATAAAAGACACAAATCTTACGAACTGCATGGTTTCAGCAGAAAATAATTATTCCAGTTAGTTTTTCCAATAAACATTCTTTTTGTGCAGATATTAAAAACAGCAATTTGGTAATAATTTGTAGCTGCGCATGTTCCTGTAACATAGTAACAATATCCGGTGTAACCCTTGTCATCGCCAAGTAAATGAAGCAGTAATATTTTTGATATCGGTTCTTTATTGATCGGTACTTGTCTGGAGCTTTATCATCAAATATTGACGAGAAATATGCTTCCTTGTTTACTAAAATCGAAACCGAGTTATAAATGACGTCATACCTGCCGGAAATGGGTTATTGGTTGCTACCTGTAAATGTGTGCATATTGTACACTGTTAACTTTTCTAAGCATCGGGAAAAGGTTGGATAACACCACAATGGATACAATCTATAGCATTGTTACATATGTAAGTAAAATGTTTAAGTTGCCATGTCTACAGGCGACCTTGAGCATTCAGATTTTAAGAAATTAAATACCATGATTGAAAACAAAACAATCATAATAAATCCATGACCTCTTCGTTTTTCCAAATGCTGTATTTGTTATTTTGTATTTGGGCTTAGATAATGTTCCCTGCTGATTATTATGTCAATAATATATGTTTAGATAAATAATAATGACAATAAAATCAACAGAGATTTTCGGTGATTTTTGTCTGGCAGCAGTTAATACAATATACATTACAAAACAACCCTCTGAAGTCTACCTTTTTATGCCTGTGGTGAACGATACGCAGACCATTTATCTGACTGTTGAGGTGTAGGTTGGACTGGAATGGAAATTCGCGAATGAGAGATCTGTTATTTCTGTGATGAAGGTTTTTTTTTATTAACATTATTCCATCTTGACGACCTCAGTCCTGGTACACCATAGATTGTGTAAGAAATCTCGCGAGAATCAGCCAGATCATTATGGCTATAACTAAATACAATATCACAATATCTTGGTACAAGTCTAAGTACTAGAAGCGTGATATCAATTAATTATATGACAACTGTCTTTCATGAAATGGACCAAGAAATTAAAGCCCAATGTAATGATCGCAATTATCGACCAAATTACACAGAGATTTTCTGTCTGTTTTGACAGCAGTCTGTACCTTACAAATAAACAAACCCACTTAAGTCTACCGTATAATGTAGATGTGTAGACTGGAAACCAGACACCTATCAGTAGTAAATAGAATGCAAAACATGTATCTGGCGATTGAGGTGTGTGTTGGATGTATTGTGCTAATGAATAGTCCAATGACTACGATAAATAAAGACATGTACATTTGCGTACATTTCTTTTTCAATATTACTACATGTATATTGTACCCACTGTGAAAGTCATTATATATGTAAAAGATGTGAGGTTGTATATTATGTCCGCACCACGGTAGCAGTTTGAATGATTCATGTAATTCTGTGGTTGATATTTTTCGTTGCCTCGTGTTGGTTGTATATTCAAAAAGAAAATATAGTCTTGCTGACACTCCTGGCCCATAAATCATAAAAAGTAAATCTTTGTAAAGCTAGAAATTATCTTATCGTTCATGTCTTCCACGGTTACCTCCCTTAGATACAGTTCGTCAGGATTTGACAAACTCTGGATATTTTGCTTATTTCGTTTCTTTCCAGTCATTTACCCAGGAATTATCCACTTCTTGTTCAATCCAACAAAATGCAAATTTGGTCACAATTCCTTAATAGTGCTAACATTTCAATGTTAACTGAATATCACAATTGTGTCTTTTTTTCACTCAAATTAGTAAGATATTGTTCAGACCCGAGTATGACATGGGAGATAACCCTGGCTTACTTGCAACTTGATAGTGAATCGCCCAGTTATTCCATTGCTTTAAGTGTGTTTTTTGCACTTATTCCTTCCTTGTCTAATACGTCATTGTAATTTACGGTCTTGGAAGTGATCATTAAAGTAACATTATACCGTAAGGATGTTGAGAACACGTGGATACAACATATACACGTGGACGTAAGTATAGAAGGTACAAACATAGTTGTTCATGTTTTTATTGAATTTGTCGTCTAGTTATTGCCCAGTAGCATACAAACGTGTTACGTGATGAGTGAACATTGATTTCAATCAAATCACTTAATCAAAGCAAGTGACGCAGAACGACTCGCTGTCACACAAACTCCATTTATCATCTTAAGGGAGCGACATCAGAAATTAAGATTAAGGGTAGACCTACTAGGATAATAATCCCGATGATAAAGAGTCTGTAATGATATCTTAGGAATCGAAACAACCCCGGAGATATGTTATTTCTAAGAAACAGAGTTTATAGGGATATATATCACAAAGGAATAACATAATTTACCGGCCTAGTTTAAGACAGGGTAGGATATTCTTTACTGATAAACCAGCAGCCGAGTCTAAGATCTTCAGGTTAAACATTTTAGAATCTCCTCCTCGGCTAGAGATTTCTCTATCTGACCCTTCAAGCTAGAGGAAGTCTCGAATTAGACAGCCAAGAATCTCCTCCTCGCGTAGAGATAAGAAACAATCAAACAAAAGTCAAAACAACAAACAAACAAAAGTCCTTTGAATAGAGAACTCAGGCGTACGAGTCGTATGGATAGAATTTGGAGTAGATATATCATGAAGAAATTTTCGATAAGGATGTGTGACCCGTCACCGTTTACATCTCTCGTAAAAGAAATTCTAAACCATTAAATGGTATTTTGGGAATTGGCAATGATGGTTATACACATTTTTTATTTGAAATCCGATAACTTTAATCCTGGATAGGATAGCTGACCTGGATGTAGTTTGGTAGTCTGTTGGAGTCCCAGAGAAAGTAGTATGATCGTTAATATAACAGGTATATATGTTATCGTGACATGTGTCAGTCGGTACCGAGATCGTGGGACGGAGGGTCGCTCCACCTCACCAAACCCGTTAATTTTATAAATTTCTTTGGGTCATGCGAATGGCCAGAGAAACAATGGTCCAGTCTGCGTTCCGAGGTCCGGAATGTAATGTAAAGGGACCATTAATGAGAGCTGACACGCGGGGAGCGTTTTGGCGGTCAATGAACGTCTTCTTATATAAAATCTTTTTTGTAATATTAGTAAAGTTTTTTTTCAGTGTCGTAATGGTGTTTCTAATAACATGTTGACTTTACAACGACAAAAACAACATGGCATCAAAAAGTTTTAAAAAGTGGGAAAAGGGGACTGATCTTACAATCAACCATTTTCTGTAAATTATATACTGACATTTATCAAAATATTGTCCCAAACATTCAAACCATTCAAACCTTGTTGCTTCATATTGCGTGTAAATTTAAAGTTAAAGGCTTTGGATACAGGTATATTTAATGCGCTGACTTGGATCGGCCAGTTTTACAAGCGATATTAACAAACATAACGATTTATAGCAAAGAGGAAAGATATCAAAATTTTCTTTTATTTAAACAAGTCATCAACAAATTTCAAATCGGTGTTCAATATGACGCCCGACTATCAATAATCCATTTAATCTATTTTTTCACAAGGAAACCCAGTGTAGATTTGTGAAACACGGTGCTTTGTTCTGAAGCAGACATCCGAGTGAAGTGATCAAAGTGACACGAACTGATGTCAAAACTATCGCGTAACACAGACATCCGGAACACTCTCTCGAGTGAAACACAAGTGAATACCTGAACAAGGAAACTTCCCTATCAGTCAAACTCGAGTTTCAACAGTCAATCATTGTAACTGGGTATAAAGGAATTTCTGATTGGTTCATTGTGACCACTAGGAGTCAGGAAGCTTGTGTAAATTATGACGGTGTCAAGAAGGTTCAGAGCAGAATGACAATTGTACTTTTATCTTTGATCTATATTTAGTAGTTGTGGTATTGTTAATTGAACATAAACGTAAAACATACCTTGTTTGTTTTGATTTCTACTAATTACTACTGTTTGTAGGCATACATGTTTGAGAGAAAATATCACTTAATCTCTTATCCTAGGGCTCGTCGCACATGTAATTGCTGAAAGTTGATATACAAGATTGTAGATACATAAATGTCTGACAGGAACAAAAGATCGTTGTTTTAAAATTATTTTCGCTTTTTATAATGAGAAAACGAAATTTGTGTAGAAAGTAGATAATGTCAGTAATTGTCCCTTTCGTAGAATTAAAAAATCGAAACTATCCTCATGGAAACATTGGCATTTAGACCAGTATGGTAAGTTGTCATTAATCCATGGAGGAATGTCTAATCTAGTAATCGGTAAATTAGATTCAATCTATAAAACAAGATTTCTAATTTGTTTATAAAATATTTAAAAGTTATGAGATATTTTATCTATTAAGTTAACTAAATTAGATTTGGAAAGCTCGTGTTTTTTTATAACTTTTGAAAATAATGAACTCTTGTGAAATATGACGAAGAAAATAATTAAGTAAGCTAATCCCATATAAAACAACCAGTTGTTGGGTAACCTCTTAGCTAACAACCACTCAACTTCATAGTAACTGATCGAACAAAAACACCCAGGTAAAACTGCCTGTGTTAAAACGTCTATGTCCCGAACATAGTTGTCTTCGGATTGGCTCCAGTGTTAACTATACGGGACCCTTCTTCATATGTTCCAATGTTAACTACGGGACCCTTCTTCATATGCTCCAATGTTAACTATGGGACCCTTCTTCATATGCTCCAATGTTAACTATGGGACCCCTCTTCATATATTCTAATGTTAACTACGGGACCCTTCTTCATATGTTCCAATGTTAACTACGGGACCCTTCTTCATATGTTCCAATGTTAACTACGGGACCCTTCTTCATATGTTCCATTGTTAACTATGGGACCCCTCTTCCAATGCTTCAATATTAACAATGTGACCCCTTGTCCGGAGTTCAATTCCACGAAGGAACGTAAAAAGGTTATGTTTCACCTGCCCGACCACCCGGGTTTTCCTTGGTATTTCTGTTTCCTTCCCAGTAAGACCACATACCCGCTTCCATCTGAGCCATTGAAAGTAACCATTAGCTGATACGATGTAGCTTGTTTCCTAATTGTTGTAAAATAAACAAAGTTTACATATCAAACTCATCAGAAGTTTTACAGTGACAGGATACGTGTGCTTACATAAAACGATTTTGGTTTCTCACAATTTTCTCAATAATGAGCAGCTTTCACTTTTCAAACATTGCTTATGAGATATTGGTATCAGCTAAACGATTAGACACATACATTACATGACGTTGTGCAATAAGCAGAGAGCTAGGTTGAGGAGATGTGATGGTGGGATGGTCTGAGACACCGACACACTGAAATGACACGTGTTTACCTCAGATAAGTCATAAACAAGTCAATCTTAATCAACTGGCGGAAAATATCAAACCATTTCACCCGTGAAAGTGTTTACAATTTAGTAGTTGGTCCAGAAAATATAGCTGTTTGTCGTGGAGGTGACCAATAACTACATAGCATGAATGGCGTTCTCTCACGAACGTCCGATGTAATCCACCAACAATTTATGGATCTTCTAACGATTTAGAACAATTTCTAACGTTTTGTCAGGGATACCTCATAGCAATAAAAACCACAGCTATATCCCATTACTTAAAAGGAATTTCCGGGTGGCTCCGAATTATGGTGACGCCCTATCGGTTAGTTATTGGTCTTAAAGTCTGTAGAGTTTCATTATTGTTTAAAGGAGGATATTCCAAGATCTATAAGTAAATAGCAGTTACAGCAATTCTCCTTATCGCAAAGCCGTACCACAGAATCTAACTCGCTAACCGTGGAATTCGAATGGTGTACAAAGTACCTGTTGATGTCTCCATTTTTACAATAAAAACAGAAATAAGTCGTACCTATCACAGGTACTATGTGCCAACATTTAGCTTTAAGGTGACCATCAACGTCTCCTGTTCTAGCGTCCTTCTTTCCGTCGCTTTGAGGCAAAATCCTATAAATTACTTTTATATAAGATTATTTCTATACTTTTTCATAGCTTGGTTTTATAACTGGTCTTATGTAATGAAGTAAGTAAACGAGAAGAAATTTTCACCAAGAGAATTCAACATCGTTGTCATTAAGATTTGAAAGATTTAATTCAATAATTACGCCTTTGAAATTAGCAACATAAAAAGATCCAAAGCATTTGTTTACGAAAATACTTAAACATAATTCCTACAATCAACTTACGTGAAATATATGAGTTTGTAAGTCATTTTTCATTATCATTTTCTTGTTCAATTTGTTTTCCTCGTTGACATGTTATGCAGCAATGGTCTTTAATAATAAAATCTGCCTGGGAACCTTGATGACGTCATTTATTGTACAATGTACTTAGTGGGGGATCTCATCCCTGTGTGATGCACTGATGATCTAGGATTTAGAATGTGTTTGCGCTGCAAATCTGCTTCCGAAAATCATTTATATAAACATTGCAGGGGCTTGTCAACGACGTGTAAACGTTCATGAACGTGTTGGTCCGAAAATACCGAATTCACCTCTAATTTCATCAAATTAGGACTTTCAATGACGATTTCATGTCAAGCATTTAAAAAACCTAACAAGTAGTCTTTGTTTGGAGTGTGAAAATCGCTATGTCATACCCAGGTATAACCGTAGTGGTAAGCGTGAGATATCTTATAGGCTCTATATGTGGTTAACGTTATAAGTTTTAGTTAAGATTCCATCTAATGGGATACAGAACAATGCATCACAACAACGGACATGATTGTCTCCCTTTATCGGCCAAATCTCTCCCACCACCGTATCACGACCACCAGGATAATACATCGAGAAATATGGCGGATTTATAGTTTGTTAATTAGGTCAAAGATGATTGAATTTCATTTTAAATATCCCTAATGTATGTATTTTGATTAATGAACTATAACTGCTAGTGATCAACGTGGAAACCCATGAGGAGATCATATCGGAATTTCCCGGGGAGAGGACAGAGGACCAAACTCTTCACGAAGCTAGCAACATGTAAGATGAAGTTTCTGCATTGTCTAAAATGAAATAGTGGCGACCCGTTTCTCTAAGCGGAAGTGCGTTCATAGCAATATGAATACAGCAAAATACAGAAAAGATATTTAAAATATAAACATCTATCAGCTAGCTGTTCATGACATCCCATCATTGTCAATCGATTAAATAATTGATTGAAACCAATACCAACTTTCAAAAACCAAGCGTCGTAGGGACAAAAATGATTAAATCACGTGATTCTAATTGCGTTTACGGTGCTGTTCATGCGCACAGTTTCAGTTTACATGTTATGTATTCAAAATGCAACACAGATAAAATTATGCATGAATGATTCCGCTTGACTCGCTAATCGAGTTTCACACTTCCACCTCTAGTCAAGCTGGCTGGGAATATCAACGTACTATAGAGGTACAGTTCTAGAAACAAAGGGTATATACAGGTTTTATCAGTTAAAATCATAACTTGTTTCATGAAGGACGACACGGCCACAATGGACAGAGGAGGGTGTGTATGGGTAACTAGTCAAGGCCCTTATACTCGGGTCAGGTGTGTCCGATCCGACCGGACTGGTAGTGTGTAATAACATGTAGGTATTTCATTTAAAATCAACACAGTGAAATCGTATGCGATACTAGTGAAATATGATGACCTTTGAGGTCATGATGGCGGTATGAAAAGGGAAAGGTGGAACTTACGATTAAAAAAACAAAATACTTATGAAACGATTTTACTTATCGAAGATATAGATATTTTGGACTAAATCTGAGAAAGTCCAATATAAAGTATGAATAGACGATGAAGATTTAGATATGGCGAAAGCCCCGCATGTCAAGGTTACAACCAAGTGGAAAAGGTTCTCTCTTAGATATTGGACATAAGGACAAACGTATTTGGGTTGTTCCAAAATGAGTCACGAATTGAGAATAACCATTATGATATACCATATATCGTAGGAGATTTTTTCTCTTGAAAAGTATATCAACTTTAAAGTGATGGTTATCCAAAAGTAGTTAGAAATTATTGGAAATTATCCTTGAAATAGTATGTAGATCTATTCCAAAATAGATCAGAGAAGAATATCTGTAAGACAGCATGCAGTTATATGCCAAAATATAACCCAGGGAAGTATATGTAGATCTATACCAAGAACATATCTGTGAGATACGGAATGTAGATATATACCATAAACTTATCTTGGAGATACTGTATTTAGCTCTTTGTCAAAAAAATGAATTTTTTTTTCTTTAGCGCCATGTCGATACTGGACTTCATTCAGTAACCTCCATCCCCACCCCATACACCTCTACACTCTCTCCATCTTCAATATATCATAACTAGTAGAAAACCTATTATCAGAATTATGCCTGGGTGTTTGGAATTATGTTTTGTATTGAATTACTGACCAATGACTGACAAACCCAGTTTTATCACACTGATAGCAGGAGACGAACTTAAACAATATTATTCACTTATTCATTATAACTATTGTCCAGAATATGACTCACAAAAAGGAAGTCATTTTGAGTAAAACACAACATTTCGTGAAAGAAAATCAACAAAACAGACAAATTAATGTTAATTAGTTTGACAAGTTGATTTAGTATAAAGTTTATACAGAAATCTACCTACACTGTAGGTGTCTGTATAAGTCGTTCATTGTTGAAGTGCGGTCATGGGTGGCGCAGTACACTTACACCTACCCTAGACCTACACTGTAATATTGTGGACGTCAAACAATGCCCAGTATACAAAGTTAAAAGGACGTATTACGTTTCTGGGTAGATATACTCTGGGTTTGTTCCATTAATAATTGGAAATTGATTTCGGAAGCGATTGTCCTTATCCACGGATTTCTCTATGCTCGTTCAGACGCTGTGTACGACATACAGGTGCGTATCGATAACTGATCGGATATCAATACACACCTGATTGGTTTAGACTCAGTGTGAAGTTTGATCTCCATCAATACGGGTGTGTCAATCCGGCTCTTGACTGGGATGTGATACCTTTAGGATCCTCTGTATTCACAAAATAGGGATTTATTCAACTTTTTATATATATTTGAAGGATTTAAAAATCTGCCAACGGTAAGTTTTAATATGGACCATTTATTATCATTATTGTTACTTGAAAAATATATTAAAATACATGCAAACATGGAAGGACAAAATTTAACTTTCTCATATTTATCAATATACTTCAATATATTATACATCAGTTCATAAAAAGTTACTGCGTGTCTAATATCCACTGGGACCATTTTTCATATGCTTTACTTTGCAATTATAGATATGTATAAATATCTATAATTATTGTTATGTCCATTGTATCTGGTTCCAGAGGTGACATATTCACTAAGCATATTAGTGAAACACATGAACTCAAATATGTACTATTTATAAATTCATGTTTAATCCTCTTTAGATATTCAATCTGAAGCTTACAGCAAGTATTTGAGAGTTAAATAAAATCTTTAAATCACCACTTGTTAACGAACAGTGTCAGAGAAAACAGCATTTACTTATAATTTACCCATGATGCCAAAACGTCGGCAAAATACTGTCATTCGCGTAAATAAAATCAAGAAGAAAAATTGAAAATGTTCCGCTAAAGTTGAATATATCGACAAAAAAGTCATCTATTGTAATGACAAGTATCCTAATTGTTTTAAATCTTAACGCTGTTTCGTGATACATGCTTTTGTTTTTCTGGTCAAAATAGAAAACTGTTTAATCTTTACAAGCGTTTTGTTAAGTAGTATTTGTAGGCAGGAGAGCTCGAACACAATTCATCTAACGTATTGCGCTCTCGAACTTCATGACGGATGTGCATGTACGTCAACGTATCAGCGTTATACTGAAGATACAATTAGAACTCATATGGGGTTGTCCTGCACATTCAGCATGTTCGAGAGTCTAAAAATGCTTATAAAATAAATAATCAGGTAGCACAGAGCGGGGTAATATGTAGCGATTATAGAGGGCACCGGAAGATCAAGTACAGCCTAAATAGACTTCAGATACATGTAATCATCACGACTTTATATCACGTATATACATGGTGACATTTCAAGAGTAATATCACACGCGCCAAATTAATTACGAAAATGACCAAAAGTTAGTTATCGCATAACTGTCAACTAAAATTTGAAGGAAAAACATGTTTATGAAAAAAGAAGAAAAAAATTAACAAAAATGAAAGAAAACTGATATTAACTATCATCAAGGCAAAGGCCTACATAACATGCATGAAACTTTGTCAAGCCACAGTGTTATCCACATTTATAAATTGTATTTATAAAAAATCAGCACAACGCATTTTGCACGTTGTTTTATCCCAGAATGCTTGGTGAGAAATTTGGGTAATGATGATCCTTCAATTTTCAATGGTTACATCTGAATGTATTCAATTTGTTTAAAGATTTATTTATATAAAATGTTGTTCCGTTCTCCGTCCCGCGGTTTACCGATAACACATTTTAGAGTTATTTCCCTTCGGCAATATGGCAGCTTCCGCAACCCAAACCATGAACCAATTCCCACAATGCGGGAACTCGCTTTTTCTAATTCAGGTGTACATACTTATTTATTATCGCAGTACGATACGATACACCACTTAGTATTTTAAATGGATATCATCTTGAAGTTTCTTTGGAGAGCGGGTAAGAATGTATGTGACGTGTCCGACAAAGTTTAAAATCTGGGAAATTTGAGCTCATTCTTTTCTTTGGGGAAATGCATGGACTATGTGATATGGTGGAACTGACTGCATGAGTACACTATAAAAATGAATAAACAAGTGCAATAGGTTTTAAACATTAGGATATACAATAGTTAATGGAGAAAGGAGGTAATGTAACTATTATTTTACATACTGAAGAACTGAAGATAATTTACTGACATTTAAAACCAGGGACGTATATAACAGATCTACGTCCCTGTTTAAACCGAGCATTACTCATGTTCATTTTATATTTCAAGGAAACAAAAGTCGGTTCGGTACCTGAAGAAAAATGCACATAAATATTAAAAATGAAAACGATACAATTCCATGTATTTAATGTTTCTGACTCCAAAAATACTTATTCAATCAAAAAGGAAGATAAATGGATGAAACGAACTAGCTATACTTTATGTAAGAGTTGCTGATGGGACAAATTGAAAATCTCCTTGCTGTTTTGCTGAAATTCAAAAATAGAAATAAACATTATTTTAATGTCAATTTTCTATAACCATTCACAGTACAGGTAGCAGATGCAAGGGGCTGATATTTTCATGATTTTCAATATTCTTGCTGTCATTTGTAGGCTTATTATACCTCTGCATCATTAGAACTGCTACAAAAAGATGTACAATGAGCTCCGTTTCATCTAGTTTAATCTAGCAATTGGCAGAATATGTGCGATTATATGTTACTGGGGTTCAATACAGGAATCTGCTTGACATGTTTTGGTGCTTTTGACCTGTAAAAGTATCTTGAGTTACAGAAACTTTTACAAGTTAAATACATCCATTGATATGAACAGTAAACATTTCAAATAGATGTTGATAATTTATTACATCATATAAATGGATAAGTATGCATTTTAATGTGTTTACATGAAACAGTGAAAGGAAATTCGAAAGAGGATTTGATGCAGGATGAGAGGTTAGTTCAAATTTTTCTGACATTCTGTCAAATTTTTTATATTGGTCTGAAGTCAATGAACTCCAAGCCAATATATGAAAATGTGATAGAATTTCCGAATGAATTGGACTAGATGGTATGTGAGAGAATCAATGTCCTGCAGATCAAAGGTCCCTGTCAGGCGATATATCAGTTCTATGCAGTGATTTTTATGACTCAAAATTTTGAGTCCTTGATTCATGCTTTTCCTGTGGGACCTGCATAAATTTTGAGAACCACTAAATATCTCTTTGTAACTGGGCTCATCAAAATTTTGGAAATGGTGCTTTGAAATACAACATAGTGATATTTATTTGTCCTCAACCTTGATAGCTTGCAAAACAAATTAGTAAGAAATGATTGTTATGTACAGGATATCTATGTATTGGTAATGATCATTTCAAAGCTTTTCCACTTAGAACTTTGATGTGCTTATATTTAGTACAAAGGTCAAATTCATAGACATATGTCTGTCCTTCAATTTGTTGGTTTGAATTAAAAGAATTAGCTCCATTATATTCCCATCAAAAGGAGAAGTTCCGCAAATATGGGCATGACTCTAATAATGTTTTGTCAACTGTCAATATGGTATATGTCTCCAAAAATATGCAGGCAAAAAGGGAAGATAGCCTCAAACAGAAACCACTTACTTTTGTAGAAATTAAAAAAAAAACCAAACAATTGAACCTGAATACACATTCAAAGTATGATAATATTCCTGCTTTTCAAATATTAATACTTCTGATTGGTTTTGTCTTGGTACAGTTCCTGGACCACAAAGATGGGAAAGGTGTGCCCCCTGTGGTTGCAGCTGTGCAACATCGGCAGATAGATTTTGCTCGTCGTCTGTTGGACTTGGGTGTTGATATCAACGCCACTGATCGAAGGCTCAAACGCACTGCTTTACACTACGCCATCTCGTCTAAACGTTTGGATTTATATGAACTTTTACTCAAGTAAGTATACTGCAAGCTGTAAGCTCATTAATACTTTAAAACATTTCTGTGAAATTCTTCAATAAAGTGTACAGCACATTTACAGAATGGTAAGATGACTTGACGCTGAGAAGAATTAATGAAATGCAAATGACATGCATGCAGTAATATATATTAATAAGGAAATTGGAACATCTTATCATTATAAAATATGTGTTGAGGTTATGGATATATACTTATCGTGTGATAAAGAAAATTCATCATTTGGAGATGTAAAACGTATATGTAGATGTTACCACCAGGGTTAGCTTCTTTGCTAGCCAAAGGTTCATCTCATATACACTCATTTACAATGTAGAAGAGTGGATACAAAATGAATAAATGAGATTATACAAGATAAACCCTTGGTTAGCAAGGATGCAGGATGAGAGGCAGATATGTATGCAATCCAGTGCGTTTTGCCATGCTCAATATCTTAATTAATAGTAACAGAATGTGTACATTTTGTGTCATTTGATTATTAATTGATTAGCATGCCCAACACCTTTGGTGTAATGTAAATACAATGAAATATATCTTCAGTGTTGAATACTCATACATAACTTATCCTTTGCCAATGAATATCATACCAAATTTGATGAGAAACAGTCTTTTGATTTCCCAATACCTGAAAAGCTGATATTACCTGTAGCAGTGCTAATAGAGTGGTGTTGATGGTGACACAGGACCTGCTGTGTATATAAAGCATTGATTGAATAGTGAGATCGTCAGTTTTTGTTTACTGTATCCAAGGCAGTCGCACAACATCAGCCTTGTTTACCATGGAATAAAAGTGGACAAATGGTCTGCGGCTCGACTGCTGATGTAGCAGGCGCTGTAGCAACAAATGTACCTTTACTTGTTAGAAATAGTTTTATGTTGTAGAGTACGATGAAGGAATATTGTGGGATAATTATGCTAAAGATACGTCAAAATTGATTCAACGTTTTTTTAGATTAATTTGAATTATTGAGACGGTTTTGAAAAATACAGCACACTATTAATCTTACAATAAGACCATTTATCATCAATTTGGAAGAATGTCAATTGAGAGCAGGATGGGATTTGAGCATGAGTAGTATTTTTATTTCATTCCTGCTGTGTTTTAAATGAATGGACACATTGTCCGCTCCTATATTTGTACATATATGACTTTCTTAAGTTAGACTTCTGAATCATAGATATTTCATAAATTTTTATCCTTTCTTCATTGAAAAAATAACTTGGATGACTTTTCGTCATGCTCAAAGTTTGGCTATCCTTTTACATAGATTTTTGTATTAATTTATACTTCAGGGAAGTGTAGACATACAGTCCATATACTTACTGTTATTTATGTAGTGACATCTGTATTTAAAAGATCAACATGATCATAAATAGAAATGATACAGTACATGTTTTGTTCCTGTGGGTCCTTATGTAACACAAGCATGCTGATACCTGCTTTACACGACAATAAGCAAATCTTTGTGTAGAGAACAGTCAGATATATTAAAGCTGAAACACAAGTGTGATTTATACCAAACTTTGAATAGAAAATGACCAGGTAGAAAGGTGGTACATTTCTCGTTAAGGACAGTTTGTACCTGGACAAAAAAAATCAACACATCAATACCATGACAGACCTCCCTTCACTTTATGTAATTTTATAATTTTTTTCTTGCTCTGAACACACCTCTTTTGTTTTTGTTCTGATATGATAGGTACCAGTATATAGACCCCATGATGAAACTCCAGCTGTGCGTACTTGGTGCAGTACACACTGGTGGTATACTGTACCACACCTAAATGGTGCATTAGTCCCTGTTAGGTTATTCAACTTAATTTTCCTGAGAATCTTTATATACATGTAGTATTTTGTGGTCATACCATATCTTTTTGTTATTCATAGGTCCTTTTATTTCTGATCATTAAATCATTGAGATGTAGAACTAGTACTACTTGCCTCAGTCGTGTTATACCAGATTATCAGAGACTTGGTTACGAATGGAACAAGGATGTTGATCCCCCAACAAGCAGTCAGTGTATTCTTTGCCTTGTCTCAGTTGATTCATTTCTAAGTTTTTGTTAAATCTTCTTGAATTAGGGCTGTGATTTTTGGGACTCTGATATTTGAGTCTTGGACTCATGCTTTTCCTGTGGGACTCAACCAAATTTTGAGAACTCTCTGTATCTCGTAATAATGGAACTAGGAAAAAATATGAAAATTATGGTACGTAATGGTTTGAAAAAAAAAAAGTTGAAATTATCATATTTTTTTGGTATCAAATTACCATTTTTATATTTTTTTGACTTTGAGTCCATTCTGATCATTCTCATGATTCCAACTTTTTGTGCGTCTGCAGGTTAATTTGAAGTCGATAAGACTACCTACAGATAATCAGTTGATCAAGTGTTGATAGAGTGTAGTTAACTAGCCCAATAAGCTGTCTTTATGTGTTTAATGCTTCATTTTCAACATATGAATACATTCCTATCTAGATTATGATAAAATAACTAGAGCTTACGAAATCATGAACGACTTCTAGAAATATATCTAATTTATGACTTACTTTGAGTTTGGTGTGATTGTGTTAACAGACTGAGCAATAGATGTAAGCTGTTGAGTATGACGTATATAATTTCATACTATAAAAGTCAGGTTAAGATCTTACCTACTGGGTTAAATATCACATAAAGAACCTAAGGAGTAAGTAGGATCAGGTTCTTATCTAATTACACTGCAGATAAAGATGAAAAGATTTGCAGTAATATTTGAATTATCATATAAATTATTGGTGTAAATTATGAATATTCTAAGTGAATCAATGGCTTATATTTGTATGTTTATAGAAATATGAACTTTAAACAAAACCAATTGTTGAACTTGATTCAAAGTTGTAGAGCACAATGACACCAAACAGAGTACTGACTCTAGTCTTTAAATGTACACATTGGCGTACTTAAACGTTTCTTCTTAAATCCTTTGATCTTAATTTGTAAAGGCGGGGGATCATTCACAGGTACTTGTATATGATAAATAGCCAGGATGATTGAGTGAAAGTTTATATACACTGAACTTTTAGACTGAGTGAAAGTTGATATACACTAAACATTAAATGGTCAGAACTGGTCTCTCCTTGCAAATAGCTCTGTACTCATTGTAATGCCATAACAGGATATGCTTTTTACAGTTCTCGTACAATAATAACTGTAGAACACCAGACCTTTCAACCTCAGGTAAAGATATAAGGTGTGTGATTTGATCACTGCTTGGAGTGTTTGTGATTCTCAAGAAGCTGAGGTCATAGAACATCCTTCATGTCCTAATGGGTAAGGCACTTTACTATAGTTCTGGATAGCATGTATCCAACCTCCCTCATAATGTTCGATGAGGTAGCCACCAGCTACTCCAAGGAGTCTTTGTCAATAAATAACCCTGGCTGTTCATAGGATGATAAAATCAGGAAGCAAATTCAACCAACAGACAATAATGACATGATATTTAATTTGTAGAGAGATCAAATAAGAAAAAAAAGTTGTGCATGGATTTTATTTGTAAAGGTAAATGTGACATAAAAAAGTGTTTGCTTAGTAATGCAGGTCAAGGTCAGATTGAATAAAAACATGTGATAATGATTGACATTTTATCTTATGAGATCATCTATATTCATCGTAGGCAACCCAGATATATTTTGATCTCATTTATTTTTTCAGAATGTTGAAGTTGTTTTTAAGTAGAATAGGTGTGTTGTGAAACAGGACAGATGTTTTATGAAGTATGAAATGTGATTAGCACAGAAGTGTTATGAACAATTATTTGATGTATGGTAAGACAAGGATTTTATATCAGCAAAGACAGATATGTTATGAAGTATGACAGGTGTTGTGAGTGAGCATAGGTGTTTTTAATAGGTGGTTTATTGCAAGGCAGGATAAATAAGGCTGTCTACATAGGAAAATTGATATAAGAAACACCGGTAAAGTAAAAAAAAACATGAATACTGTATGTAGCTAAACTATTCACTAATTTCTCATCAATACCTCCATGTGTCAGTGTGTCAGATTTCTGTGTGTATTATTTAGCTGTCATGGCACTTATTCCAGGAAAGAAAACCTAATGCTACTTTGTATTGATTTATATAGCATATGGAGCAGACCACATAGCTACAGTTATTGAAATAATGCTAGTCCCATTTATTGCTTTAAGCTTGGTGTATCTCATATAAAGTTGGTTCTCCATGTCTGTCACATCACATCTCAAATTGATGTCAGCTCTCTAGTGATTCCATTCTTTTTTATTTAAATCAAAGTTGATACAAAATCTGGATGGTATGAGGATACCTTAAATTAGATGTGATTAGGAGTTCAAAGGACAAGGTCAAGGTCATCATTGTATGACTCCATACTACTGTATCCCCAGTCCCTCAATGAAGTCAGTGACTTATCAATTAAAGTTGTCACTGAGGTAACTCATCTGTGTATCTCCTGACTCTAGATCCTTAATGGTGATCCACTGATATTTTATACATCTACAACAGTCAAAAATTCAGTTTATTTATCCTGTAACAGGCATGTTTGTCTTTTGTGGGGGAGGGAGGATAGCAATAATGGCAGATGTGGTTTACAAATACCTGCAAATTCACTTGATAGAAGAAATATTGTTTAACTTTGTTCTGAAAATTGTGTATCTCTGGGGATGTGTCAGTATCTGTGAGAGGTAGGGTACAATTTGGGATCAGCAATTAGATAGACTGGAACATAGAGATCTGCTGATAGATTTTCTATACTGGTATATGTAAATAAAGTATTTGGAAAAGGACGAGAGCTTTGTTAGGTAATATTGATTCTGCTATGTACATTTCACTGGTATGGCTATCACACCATTCTCAATAGTCCAGAATCCAAGGTAAATGTCGATCCTAATGGTGAAAGTGAAGGAGAGTGTACCCTTTCTTTAGCTCCAATGAACTGCTTGGTTTGATGTTGATAAAACCTTTATTAATAACAGTGTATAAATTGTGTACTGGAATTGAGAAGGAGCAATGATCATTGAATTTGAACCAGTTGAATTAAAGGTTTTAATCCAGTGAAATCTACAGGCGATCAATTTTGAAGGCTTATAATCATGCATTGGATTCCTATGGAGGATGTCTCCTCAGCGTTGTGGCTGGACTGGTTTAACAGTGATACAGAGTGTAATTCATTCATCGTATTGTAATCTACCTGTAACTGACACTGGAAACATGGCTTTAACAATAAGACAAGACAATATCTGTGCTTTACTAGTCGGCTACAGGCAAGCTTTTACACCAGCAAGAACTAATGGATATACATATAAACATGGACTTTGAAATCTCTGCTAATCACCTTCTCACACAATCGTGTAGAATTGCTGATTAGTGCTGGCAGGTAATACATCTGCAGTTGTTTTTTGTTTTCCTATAGCCTAGCAATTATATAATCTTGTTAATCTGTTTTCAAATTGATTTTAATCCCACTCAGACATGTATCTAGACCATTTGTAATGTTAGATACATGTATAACACAGTTTGAAATTGTCTGTACCATTTTGGTTGTTAAATAAGGAGTTGGTTTGGCATGTGTACATGTCTATGAGCATTAATCTAGGATTGGTTTTGAAACATTAGTTCTGTTAAATTGTAGGACATAGGGGATTTAGAGTGGAAAAGATGCATAAGAATGCTCACAAAAATCTGTAATTTGTGATTTTATTTCAGTTTCCTACACAAGAACTTTTTAATCGGTGTTGTTTGGAAAACTGGAGGAAATTAAAATAACCAAGATCAGTAAAAGCATGCTGATCAAAGTATTCATTTAATTTATAATTAGCACCTCCTACTGGATAGCTGTCTTAATCACTATAGACTGTAATATCTCTTATTGATGACTTGATGCAGGTCAAAGTCTTCTCCCCTTTTCCTGCAAAAAAGTTAAACACATTCCTGCTTTGCAATGTCAATATCTGTTTCTGTTATAAGACAAATTGTTGAATAATGTCTGAGCTCAAAGTTCATGAATCAGGTAGGGGAGACAACAAGTATTTATTTGGGCATGATTGTGGGAAGTCCATTTTGATAAAATACCAATAGAATCATTTAAACAAGATACATTATGTATTAGTAAAGATCTTGTAAGTTCAAATTATCATTTGTGGTCTATGATTTTCTTGGTTTCTAGTTGTGCATGTTCATGTTGACAGACAGCCATCTTGAATTTTGAATGTTTGATATTTTGTTACATAAATTGCTCTTTCTCAAACTGCATGTTTAAAGTAGAGTGGTGCCCTTGTTTATTGTTAGTGTACTATTTTGGGCTAGACTAAAAAAGAAAGCAGAAGAGATAATTCTAAAGCTTCATCTGTGTATCCACCTTAATTGGCCTTAGCTGTGTGTTTAATTTAAGGAGTGACCAAAAAAGCAAACTGGTGCACAGCAAGCCATCTTAGATTTTGATGGTATGTAGCTACTATTTTTGGAAAATACAGAATGTATCTTAATCATATTTCATATGTAGGTTCCTCTTTGTCTATTGGTGTGCGGATACATTTTTTAAAAATGATCTGAAAAAAAATATGGCTGAAGAATTGGCCATGGTTGATTTTGACTAAAAATTTGGTAATGCTATTTCTTTAGATGTTAGGAGGAGATCATTCTTAAATTTGAATGATCCCTTACAAACTTCAAAAATAAACACCAAAATCTTCACATATCTATTTTGACAAATTAATTTCATCACATGTACAATGTATTACCATTGTGTGGAAAATGATGCTTTCTTGTGTAGAAGGTGTCTCTTGGTTTCTTTCCCAAGCTTAGAATGGAGACTCATTGTCTATGATGCCATGTTTATTAGATCAAGCATGGTAAAATGTCAATGGGTTTAATATATCTATATACTGGTACATGGGGTATTATAATCAACCTGATTGCAAAATTTATTTCTGGGATTAAAATATATATCTGCTTTGTAATTTTAATCTGACCACAATACCTTGTTCCAGATAACACACCAAATGCATGATTACTTAGTAAACAAACATATCAAAACAATATAGATGTGATAATTGACCAACAGTTTCTTCGAAAGAATATCTCAATGATTTTGTAATTAACATATTGAAATGATTTTTTAAACACACAAACATTCACATTGTAACAATGAATTGAATGTGTAAGAATTTATAGGGTTATAAGGTTATACTGGGGCGGTAGTAGCAGTCATTGTGAATAATCATTTAAACTTATATAACTTTAGCATTGTATGTTTGAATCAGTTTTTTTACATTCTGAAATGGAAAGGATATCCTTGTGTCATGTTTGAAATTATGTTGACTCTAGATACTCAGCTTTGGAAATCAACACTGTGTTAACATTTAATATTAACTCTTACAGCATCTGAATAAGATTTATACTTCAGTTTATGACAAAACAGATCCTTTGAACTGTTTAAGGATACAGGTGTGTACTAGGTACAGAGACTGTATTGATACACAGGTGTGTACTGGATACAGTGACTGTCTGTATAGATATACAGGTGTGTACTAGGTACAGCGACTGTCTGTATTGATACACAGGTGTGTACTAGGTACACAGTTTGTCTGTATTGATATACAGATGTACACTAGGTATACATACTGTCTGTATTGATATACAGGTGTGCACTAGGTATTTACATGTATACTATGTGAGGATACAGGTGTGTACTTAGTATATACATGTATACTGTATTAGGATACAGGTATGTACTTAGTATATACATGTTTACTGTATTAGGATACAGGTGTGTACTTAGTATATACATGTATACTGTATTAGGATACAGGTGTGTACTTAGTATATACATGTTTACTGTATTAGGATACAGGTGTGTACTTAGTATATACATGTATACTGTATTAGGATACAGGTGTGTACTTAGTATATACATGTATACTGTATTAGGATACAGGTGGAAATTTGGCCCCATACGAGCTGTCTTTGGTCAACAATTACTTTTGATCAATAATCGTGTAGTGATATTGACGTCACTTGCAGTATTCTGACATCCAATTAAATGAATAATAAACTTTGCTTCCTTCACATCATTGATATGATGTGAAATTAACCATAAAAATCCTTCCTTGTATTATTGGCTTCACTGACTTGAGCAGCAGAACGTACCGTATTTCAATCATTGTTCTCCTGTTTTCATTGATGGATGTGATTGGTCAGGTCAGGTTCTCCACCTTAACGCTCATTTAATTGTTTTCCTGTACTCCAATGGAGATCGTAACAAATAAAGTGTAATGGTTGTTTTTATTGAGGTTTCAAGTTTACATGAAAGTTGTACTTTAATTTTTGTATGGATTTCCATTCTGCATAAACTTTTATTTGCGTGAAGGTACTTCATGGGGTGTATTGGAAACATTTGATGCAGTGAACTGAAAATATTCACGTGTAATTTTGAATCGTAAAACAGTGTGTTTTGATTGGATAGAGAGAATTAATCAGTTATTTATGTTGTATTGTTTGAGAGGATTTAAAAAGATTTACTTCTGGTAGTGAGGCTTGAGTTATCAATCATACTAATGATATATCTGGTGTTCAGTTCTAACTGTTATAAAACATGGTATACAAGACTAGGAGTGAATGTGAAGAATTGAATGGATAACTATTGTGTACTTATATGTTTAGTATATCAGTTCTCTTAAAAAATGCCAGTAGTATATATCTGTTACAGTCACATGAAACAAAAGAATAACTGTAAAAATCTTCACCTCAAAATAATGTATATAATTAAAAGATTTTTATATAAATATAATGATACCAACAAAAATGTGTTCTATTTTAGCTGACAAGAAGTGGTATGGGGTATGGACAAGAATGATTGTCATTTAGCCATTAATAAAGGGGTTTGTCTTGAACAACATTCAGAAAACTAATTATCAGGGAAGGAAAGTTAGCATAGAGACATCTGGTGTGGGGTGCTGGTGTATAGATATCAGGTACAACCTGATCATGGAAACCTTTTCTAGATTATTGTGTTCAGGTCAGAGCTGATCTTAATTAAGTGCTGTATAAGGTTAAATATTAGTTTGAAATTTAAAGAAATAATATTCTCAAGTTGCAGAAGATTCATGTGGACATAACATTTGACCAGTGAGCACCAGGGTTTGGGTGTTATCTTATCTCACATATTAACCTTGACCTACTTTATGGTCATTTCTGGGGTCAAATATGATGAAAATATTCTCAGCAATATGTAGAGATCAAATATCCTAAAGATATAGGGATGGACATGATTAATATTAGCAGTATTCAGCAATAAGGTCACACACTGAATGAATTTCCATATATATGACACCTGTTCATTTTACCAATGTAAGTTTTGTCATTTCGTGTCAGAACCTGATTATTATTATTATCTTGCAATTGCATTGCTTCCCCATGAAAGAACAGAAATTGAAATATGGTATAAAGTAATTCTTTTCCCATTAAAATTTTTTAGTTCAATATTCATCATGAAATCTTATGACAAAGATACTGTGAAATCATTTACTTTTGGTGGGAGATTTATTGTCATTGATTTCAGAGGTGATCTGAAACCACAAATCACATGTTAATAATGATAGGTTTAAATTAGTATACTTGGTAAGTAGATCTATTGGGCTGTATTTAATCACAAAACTGGATGTTCACGATACAAATTTTAGGAAAAGCCATCAAAATTAAAATCCAGTAGCAACATTTAGTGGAAACAATTTATACAGAATAAGATTTAGGAAAACAATTCATCTCAGTAATTATGATTTCATGTTTGTTTTCATCAATATGACTACTCTACTGATATTTTACTGTATGATATTGTGATTTGTTATAAGTTGTGTGACTGCATTCTATGACAATGATGACTTCTCTGTTCCAGATATAAACCAGAGATAGATGTAGCAGACTATCAAGGAAAGACCGTTTTTCATCGTGTGTGTGGTAACAAAGATCCCAGGTACTTTCATAAACTGGTAGAGACTTACAACGGTATCCCAGAGGACGTGATGGATCAGGCGGCAGACGATGGCATGACACCAGTCATCATCGCCTGTCAGAATGGCAACCCAGAACAACTTAAAGAGCTCCTGGATAAAGGGGTAAGTTGATAAGAGGACAGAATATATTCTCAGATTCTAGAAATATGGGAAAAACTCTAGGAATAACCTCTGACTTTCTATAGACTAGCTTTGATTTATGATAATTATACAATTCACATAAAAGACAAAAAGTGGTGTCATTAATTTTAATCTGATTATCATGAAAATATGACTTTATTCCTGTAGACATCTATGAAATTATAGTTCATAATTGTTAAATGAAATTTTCCATAGGCCTCAGCAAGTGATGCAGACAAGACTGGGAAGTCAGCACTGCATTACTGCGCTGACAACTTAGAAACGCAATGCGCAGAGATGATTTTACACAAAGACAGTGATCTCCTGAACTCTAAGGATGAGCAGGGGTTCACACCCCTCCATATGGCTGTGATAGGAGGCAATGCCCCCCTCCTGCGACTCCTACTGAAGAAGGATGCTGACATTAACTGTCTAGACAATGAACACCATACTGTGGCACACTGGGCAACAGGTGACTATCTTTCTCTCTTACTAAAACAGTGGTTTACTGTATTGGATGTTAGGTGCTTATTAACCTGTAACATTTTGTCATGCTAGGATCTTGACTTGTAAGCTATCCTGGTCAGCACATCAGGTATTGCATGATCTTATCTATATTTAAAATTTTAAAAAGCCTTTACACAGTTTATACTTTTCAAACCACATATATATTGGTTTTATACACATTTAAAGCATTGTTGAAATAAAATTATGTTATTAGGTTTTTTATGTTGTAAGTGGTGTGTCAGAGGCTGAAGAAAATCAGCTGATTTAATTACCATTCTGCATTATCATCCAACAGGTTTTAACAGGTAGTAATAATTCTGATGTTAAGTTCACTGCATGCTAATAAGAGATATAAATCAAAGACAGATTTGAAACAGAAATTTCTAGGGTACTTTATGTAGTACATTGAATTTTAAATTAAAAAGAAAAACATCTAGAAAATCCTGAAAACTCATCACTGAGATATTTTGGCTTCAGTACCTATACATTTGACACCCGTTACAAACATAAGGTTGTTTACTGTGTATCCATGATCAGTAGTACCCAACCCTAGGCCCACATCCAAATCTTTAAAATTCCAGGGGTGGTATAATGTATGCTATGGAAAGCTGATATTTGTTGATAGCTGTACAGATGTAGGTAATATAAGTAATGCTTTGTGATCTAAGAACTGAGTCAGACAAGTATAACAGTCTCATATTGTGTTCTCATTCGTACTGTTGCTATGTCTTCTACCTATGCAAACAACTTTTGTTTTGACCGTGCGGTTTCATCAATGGTTTTATTTACAAAAACATATGTAAAATAGTAATTCTAGCTGTAGATAAAATCTGACTCCCTCAACAGTGGGTTACCTCCCTTAAATATCCTTTAGAATTCAGTAAGAAATTTCAGTAATTTTATGTATGATAGAAAATGCAATTGTTCAAACTTTTACTAGAGATGAAATCAATACCCAGTGATCTTTGTATTTTGTTTTGCTTAATTAATTTTGATAAAGTGATTTTGCTAGTTTGCTAGTGTACAAAGATTTTTTTTATCCTAGCTTGTTTCAATCTTTGTTTGTGACCAGTGTATTCTTTATGTTCTGGTTTCTATTCTGCCAGTAATTTCATTGTTTTGAAGATTGACAGTAATATAGGAAAATTATGAACTTTTTAAAACTTTCTTGAATAACTCTCATATATTTGAAATCTTAATATTTTCATTTGTTTTCAAATTTTCTTATTTTAAATTTCAAATTTTTATTATCATTATTTGCTTAAAGCTGTATATGAAAATGTAACATTATTTTGTAGTAAAGTTATCAATTCCCAGAATTTAACAACCCAGTACTATTTTTCCCAAAGAAAAAACATTGCTATTGGTAATTTTTTGATTAATTTGATTTCACTGTATGACGTCATATGATACTTGTCTAGAAAAACCTGTGTCATGTCATCATTATTATTTGGTTTTTCATTTGTAAATGAGAAACATTGTTGAAGACACCAATAAACAAATGTGAAACAGTGTCTCAAATTGACACTTCTGATTAAAAACTGATGGAAGTTTTGCACTTTCCAATATTTTTAAATGGTTATCGTATTCACCTGAGTGTTAGAAAGTTTACAAGTAATTGTAATTAACATCATCTTTTTTTAATGTCTGCTTTTAAAGCCTGTCTACATGCATATTGTCTACTAGTTTGACACACTTTTAACTTTGAACTTTCATCTGGTAATTATTTGTTTTGAAATATTGAAATCCAAAGATGAAAATAAATGAATGCAATTTATAAAAACTTTAAAATATCTGACTGCAGGAAATATAAAGACAAAAAAACAATGGCGTCAGTTAAGAGTCAGTTGTCAATTTTTATATCTATCACATCAAATTCATAGCCTAATTTCTTTGACTAACAGCTGAGGTGTGAAATCTTCCTGTAAGTTTTCATTGCTGAATATTTTTTGATCTATAATTAAACATTATGTGAAAAATGTATGTTAATTTTAAGTATTTTATGACATCATATGAAGATTTGTGTGATTTTATTCTCCCATCCTATTGGTGTTGTACTGATCTATTTATATCCTCAATCATCACTCAAAGGGCATCACATGACAGGACGCAAAGGTAAGGGCAGACCACTCTCCTGCAACAACAGCATCTCATCTCTATATATATATATAGCATTTTTTTTAGTCTGTGGTGTGTGCTCCAGGACTTTGTTACCATATGTGTACCATTCCGTAGTGACATTGCTTAGATGCACCTTTTATCTATTCAAATATCAAAATTATTTAGGGATTGAAAATAAAGTTATATTAATCTTAAAAATATTTATACTGATATCTTAGCTGATGCTTGACCAACACTTGTCATATATCCATTTCATATTCTGTGAGATCTCATTGTCTGAATTCTGCTTTCTGAAATACATATAAACAGGAGTTTTCCTGCAATAAAACAGAAACTAGTGTCATTAAGACATTGAAGTTTTTCACACATTTCCAGACTAACATGTTTTAATTGATGTATATCTGACGTACATATTGTATATATTGTGTACACACAATTAACTTTAGTATCATTGACACTTTGAACTCTGTAAATATTTACCTTTCTAACTTCAGTTACTTGTATTACCCTACAAACAGAAAATTTCTATTTCTTCTACAGTTGTGATTTTAGGCTGTACAGATCAGCTGATAATATTTCGTATGAAATCTCTAGCTACATAGTAAATAATCAATATATTGATCTCTCACTGCATAGAACCTGTATATATAAAGAGTTTTTATTAATACAGGCTATTTTCGCAAGAGAAAAATAAAGCTGTCGGGTTATCTTGTAGAATCATATTTTATGATATATTTAACAAGTAGGACACTGAATAATTTACAATGATCAAACGTCTCAGTACAGACATGTACAGACAATGGATGCTACAACTCTATCATGTACAAACTGTCTTCAATAAAATTTATTAAGTATTAAGATCTGAGGCTATGCAAACCATCTTGTTACTTGCTTAATGAAGAAATAAACACACAGATTCTTATTTGTGTGAAGAGATGGTCATGTTTGTTAAAATCAAATTAAATGACCTTGACATACTTTCAGGGTTACAAGTGTCAGCTTACAATCTTCCCACTTCTTCTTTTAAAGAATCTTACGTTGAAGAATAATATTGATAAATAGTCAGTAGCTTGTTTTATCAACTTTTAATGATATTGTATTATTATCACCTCTTAAATGAATTGTAATTCTTAAACATATACCTGAAAGTTTTGACCAAACATTTTGATTATATTTGAAGATCACAGGTAATATTTATAACTTTCAGTGCTGAAGAATTCACTCCATTGTACCTGTTGTTAGATCCAACTTGCCTGTTGTCATTAGCTTGTTTGTAATTGTTGTCCATGGTTCAGTATTCACCTCAATTTATTTCACTTATTAGATCTGGATTATTTTGTTCTCTAGAAAGCATTAAAAAGATCTTCGGAATGATGTATTGTAATTCCACATTTTCTGTAATGTCTGTGTTCGTTTAATTTATTGGTTTTTTTTTACACATTTTCTTCTTTTTTGAAAGTTAGTTTGGATTTTATTGTGTGTCTATTTTTACCCACACATCTATTGTGATTTCTTTACAATTAGCTTGCTTGTAATCAGTTGATAAGTTGTCACTTAGGTCCTTTAGATGTGCAGATTTAACATGATGAGATGTATAAAAATGTTATTCTTTAGACCTGAAAGCTGCAATATCAGATCTTTTATAACTATCGCAAGGATAACATGGTTTCTTTCTATCAAAAACTGTACTGCATCCAGAGGATTTTCAAATGCTTTATCATTAAAATCAAATGTATGCATTGTTAGATATTAATGAGAATTACTTTTTTTAATATACTTCATTAAAATAAAATTCCATCAACTTATATTGTTAAGATCATGTTAGAAATATGTATAATTTGAATTAGGCTGGGGAGATATAGTATATGTAGTGAGAGTGTCTTCAGAATACAGACAGCTAAGTGTAATTGTTGAGACAATAATATGCTGAAGTTTTGTATAAATATATCAAATGTATATTGGACATTGCTTTAACGTTTCCTTTATAGATCTAGTATTTAAATATGTGATTTTTGGTTTGTTTCATAAATTTCAAATGAATAAACAAATTTCAGATTGATTTTGATCATGACAAAAAAAAAAAAGAAAAACCCAAATATATAGAAAGTGAATTAAGGATACGTTTAGGGGGAAATGACAGTGAAAACAAAACTGGTTTCAATCAACAGTTCGGGTGTAAGTGTTTTTCATGGATTTAACTTTAGCTGTAGTTAGGGACTCCAAAGTGATGACAAACCATAGAAGTATAGGTGGACCAGTCAACGAATAGTCGATGATGTAGTAGAGCTGTGACTATTAAGTGACCTGTATTAACATAGACCTTTTTGTTCTGGAATTGGAAGGTAGTTTGTAAACCAGACAATCAAATAGGAATGGTTTTTAAATCATTAAATGTTTAAAAAAATTATGAACAATATATAATAAACTGTTTACCTTACATGATTCAAAACAAACTGCATTTTCTGGTATACAAACTGACTTACAATTCATATGCAACTTTCAATAAGACATTTTTGCATTTTCTTTCCTTAGATATATCTACAAATAATTTGTTTTGTATATAAAATCATATTTATCATAAATTTTGTTTTGAGAACCTTAACCTATGTAAAATCACAGAGAAGGAAATGTGAAATTAATCAGTAAATATTCTACAATTTATATATTTCTGAAGTGTAAACACAAGTACATATGTAGTATCAATTTAACAAAGTGGCACAAAGTTAAAAGATTATCAATTGAAGGTAATTATCCATTGCCAGAGGAACCGTAGAGATTAACACCATTTCATTGTGGGAAGAAATCTGTGTATTAGTGTCTTAATTTTATAAGATATAGTTCTTTATGAATAAATTGGTAGAAAAGAAAATCATTTGTCTGATGAAGGTGACGGTGTAGTCATGGAAATGTCACACTCTGATCTTCTACTGATTGTAGTATAAGAACATCTGTTCTGTTGACATTACAAACCTGAAGATAATGTTCCAAAATATGAAAAATTGTGTATAGAAAGAGAGCTTATATATGTAGATACAATATTATATATATAGAACGCATCCCATTAGTTCATAACATAAGTTTGATGATTGAAAACTTCCAAAAAACCTGAAGTTATGGCAGTATAATCCTTGCTAATATGATATACAGAGGTTAGAAATAAGGGGAGATAATTTGTGTTTTACAGTGTGTGGTCACCTGGAGGTCCTGGAGATTTTACTGGAGAATGGAGCAGACGTGTCAAGGGCAGACAGTCATGAGGCATTCCCTATACACTATGCTGCCCAGATGAATGGGAAAGAGAATGGTCACACTGATCCTAAGATAGGTGAAAAAGTCCTTAGGAAACTCATCGAAAATGGAGTGCCAATGGACGTCCTAGACAAAGATGGTCGCCAACCTTTACTTTGGGCAGCAAGTGCTGGTATACAATCATCATAATTAGTTTTTATTAAATGCCACTTTGTTTAAAATTGTTGTAAGTTTACCAAAATGATGCTACAATATTAAGGAAATGTATTTTGTATAATAACATGTATTTGATTTTTTTATATTGACATGTGTACAATGGATATTTTAGGTGACTTTCAATGGATTATAAATGTAAACAATTAGTGTAAATAACAGTGTTAGTATCATTTCTATCTTCTCCATGTCTGTAAATTTGACCGTTTGTTTATTGTAGGAAATTCGGAGTCTTGTAAGTTATTGGTGAAGGCTGGAGCAGATGTCAATGCTATAGACAAAGATGGACTCTCAGGTAAAATGTTTTGACATGAATATCAAAAAGGAATTAAACATCAGAATGGAAATTATTTTAGATACAAAAAAATAATGTTACCAAAAATTCTCAGTTTAGTGATCAGAAAAATATTGATCGTGCTAAAACTTGTTGGTCAACACGCATTTTGGAAAAAAGGAGAAATTGATTATATCTAATGCAGAATCTCATACATTTGTGATAGAATGAGATAGAGAGTTTTTGATAGCAGTAACAGCCTTTATAAAGTTGATATCAAATGGTGGCAGCGACATAATGATTTGTTTTCTGAAACTATTGTTTTAAAGTTTGTCTCATTGTGTCCTCAGCTCTGCATTGTGCAGCATCACGAGGTCATGTCAAGTGTATAGAGACTCTAAAAAATCTTGGAGCCGATGTTGATCTGGCAGACAAAAACAATTGTACAGCACTGTTCTACGCTATCACCCTTGGCAACAAGGACTGCACCAAGGCCCTCCTCAAATTTGGTTCCAATCCCAACCACCAGGACAACCGTGGAAGGACGTAAGTGACCACTACAAGGCTTCAGCCTTCTTGAGTATTGGTGTGACCTATTTTTGGGAGCTTTATTCATAATATAGAGATAAGAAGTTTGGACACAATATATCTATTGAATCACATTGCTTAGGATTCTTTTGTAATGTCAAAATAATTTTCATGAATATCAGACAAATTTAGATATCTAATTGGAACAAGATAAGGTTCTGTTTATCATAGAACTTACTGAATCATAGTAAAGAATTATTTAGTTCTGATGAAAAGTATTACAGTCTGTTTTTTCATGACATTTTTGAGTGATATTATTGATGTTTATACTCATGCATCAATGGACCCTTTGTGTTAGAAGTTGTATATATTAGATCTGTTAATTGGTCATCAATACTTAGAATAAATATTCCTTTGCTATCTGTGATCATGAGAGGACAGAAAATCTAAATGGATATTGTCAATCCATCTGTTTCTTGGTCCAAATACAATGTAATATGGACATGGATTCTCCCAAATCTATATAAGGGAGACAACTTTTAATACAGACTATGATTTTTTTGTTCAAGGGAGTTAACTCCTGTATCTCTTCATAATTTACTCACATTTCAGTTTACATGTCAATGAGTATTGGCAGTATAGTCTGTAATAAATGGTATTTTAATTTTTTCTGGACTCTTGGTAAATAATAATTTTCTTAATATTTATAATGCCTTATATGTGATCTGGTTTACATTCAGGCCTACCCACTGTGCTGCCATTAAGGGCTGTGTGGATACGGTCAAGATGCTGGATAAACATAATGCCCATCTGTGGTCACCAAGCATCCGTGAGGACTGCCCCATCCACGAGGCTGCTCAGGGGGGATTCTGTGGTGAGTAGCAATCACTCTGGAGAAAATGAGAATATATGACAGGGTTAATTAATTCCTGAATTCTTTTAGAATTTCTAGATATTACTGATAATGTTAATTTGTGGTTGGTCTAAATTTAAACTGATTTTATCATCTACAAGACAAGAGAAATCATTAAAAAAAGTATCATGTTATTGATTTAAAACATAAATTTGATGAATCTGATGTGAAATTCCACAAATGTTATACATTTTGTACAAGAGTTAGACATTCTTTTTCATTAAACTTAATATGAAAAGGAACATTCAGGATATTGAGATATGATTCAAATTTTTCTTTAGCAGAGTTTTTATAGAGAGTCTGCATTAAATGTTATATGTTATAAGGTTTTATCCAGATAGCTCAGTTTGTAGTGAGCTAATGAACATGAAGTTTAGAAACCCCTCTACTGACATTTTGAGATAGCTCTGTATGTAAGGATACATGTATTAAGAAAGTAAATAAACTTGAGTTTTGGAGGGGAGCAAAATGTAAGAAAAATCAATTTTTTATCTCTAACTATAATTTGCTTGACAGATGTAGTGAAGTATCTTTTGAAGTGGAAGAATGACCCTAATGCTGTGAATTTACCAAACAAGGGAGGTCGCACCTGTCTACATATAGCTGCCATAGTCAACAACCTGCCTCTCTGTAAACTCCTAATTGATAATGGTGCTGACAAAAATGCCACAATGATCCACAAGGTAATTAGGTCTTTTTGCTCTTACATACATAAAGGCTGGTTCATGGGTAAACAGTTAGGGCTTTAAGAGACAAACTGTCCCTCCTTGACTAATGTAGTACATAATTGTGTTTGTTATATCTTTACTAGGTATTTTACAGGAACAAATCAGTGGAGTTTAGTTGTTCAGACTTTGTGCAAGGAAGTAAATTCCTTCTCAAAATTATTTTGTTTCCAAAATTGCCATCAGCACATAAAAAATTGTAAGACTCACATTTCAATCAGTCAGATCGAAAGTGATTTGCTGTAGATAAATTAATTCCTATCATATTGATTTCAGAGATGACTTAATACATTTCAGTCACTGAACCAAATAGAAACTTTCTTCTAGCTAAAAGTACATTGTTTACTGCAATGTAAAGCACAAGGCTCTCCCGAAAATCTCATTGTGAATTAACTAGCAGGTAAAGGTGACCACTTTGTCTTCGAGGTGAAGGTTAGAGATCATTTCAGCAATTTCTAATGAAGTGACATATCAAGAGTATGGTATTGATCAGTTACAATGGTATTTCTAGTGGTGTTTTTGTTCTTTGTAATGTATTGAAGTCCTTCAGAATATTGTACTGTTCACACTGTAATGACCCGAAGTATTGGTTTGAGTTTATTTGGTTGAACTTGTGATACTAGATATCATATTTTGTTCTCTATATCATTCTTTGAGAATGCACCATAACTTAATTGGCCATATTAAACCAATTCAATCTTTTACACTTCAACATAAAAACACCTACCAGTTGTTGTTAGAGTTTTCTAATATCAAAATAACTTATGTGTAAATCTGAAAATGCTCTTGTTTCTCCTTTTTAAAAAAAAAGGAAAAAGATAAAATCTTTCGTGGGTACCAAATGATTGTTATATATTGATTTTCATTCTTTGAAATCTTCTTCATTGCATTTATTTTCTTTGTTAATCTACAGCCACCAAATTATAAAAGTATTTAAACAAATATTGAATGTTAATTGGTATATCATTTTAACCATATTTTAGCTCAGCTGGCCCAAAGGGCCAAGTGAGCTGTAGGGATACTGCATCTGATATCTGTCCAGTGTCCGTCGAGCATCCGGTGCTTGTCGTCTGTCACCTTTTACTATATATTGCAACTGTTCTTGAACAACTCAGCAGATTAATAAAATTTGATCTGAAGCACCCTTGGGGAAAGATTAACCAATTTGTGTAAATGGTGGGTCTTCCCTCGACTGGGGCTAGATGGACGGGGCCCGATATGGAAAATCTATTAATTGCTTTGGGAAAAAGGAATACATTTTGTATGAACAGTGGATTTCAGTCCATTGGGACCAGAGGGCCAAGGCCAAATAGTTGACACAGTGTATATTCTTTAAAATCTTTATTATTTTGGAACTGAAGACATATTTGTTGAAGAGAACTTTGTTATTTACAAACAGCTGCATCTAACCCCCTTTTGGTGGAGGGTCAAGCCTTTTACAGGGAAATAGAAACAAGTGCTTTAAACACTTTTAATTAAAACAAATAAATTTTAGCAAACTAAACCAGGTGAGCAATACAGGCCCTATGTACCTCTTGTTTTAATTGCTAGAATTCTTAAGATATTTGAATGATATCTGATTTCAATGTTAGGACTTAAGACATCATGTTTAAACACATTGTAAATAGAGATATACAAAGCACCTTTGAGTGTAAATCTACTACATTTCATCCCTTTGTGTAAAGTTATAACAGGTATACTTTGTAGTTTTATGTGTAAAAATACCCTGAACAATAGACCTGTGTTGTTGTGACCATAATAGAAATATCATTGATAAATTTCTTAATATAGATCACAAAAAAGATGTTCTTTGTGTGACTTCAATTTCAAGTGGATGATATTTCTTTTTTGATGTCCATGTATTGGTTTTATAATGTCTACTGTAAATCACGGTTTATTTTGATGTTTTCTTTTGATCTTCAAATTGATATTCGATATAGATATTGAAATTTTACATTTAATTGTATTTTATACAATATTTATAAATGAACTATTATATGATATGAATGTATTGTTTGTCCAGGTGGACAACTGTCTATTTGTAAATCAGAAAGGTTGTTTTCTGGTTGTGGTATACCTGCTATAAATTTCCTTTGGTTACACTGGACTGGCTAAAATGATGGTTTTTTTTGTCTCATGCATGCACAGTGCATTGTTACATGTACTTATACCAGCGCAGTGTTAAAATATAGAAATTATTACAATGGATTATCACTTGGAAAATTCCCAGGTGTTAAATCTAATCCATTCCAAAGGTTATGAGGTAACACAAGATAGTGAAGATTGGAGTACTATACCTGCCAAATTGGAGCAGAATTTGGTAAGTTATTGAGGCAGTCTAAAAAGCCATGAATGTTGTAGTGGTTGATTGAGTTTAGGGGATTCAGACCAGTATATGGTTTTACTATAGTGAGTATTGAACATACCTCCAGACAGACTACTACATACTAATGGCTGTCAATAACACCACTCACATTTACATAGAATCTGTTAGTGTAGCCTTTTGTATAGCATTTACGGGTCAACAAGGGTTTTCAAAACATTCATTTTAAAACAATGTTCTCCAAAAAGCAAGATCAAGTATAGAAGATATATTATGGATTTATATTATGGTCATTTAGGGTTGTTATCAAATGTCTGTTGTGTTTCTATCTGGGTATTGTTTCTGTCACGCCTGATTGTTTTAAACAGTGGTTTGTGTTTAGCCTAAACCTATGTAGTTCCAATGTGTCTCTAGTTCTGTCAACCTGACATTGGACTTACAGACAACATAGTACACTGTTTTGTGATTCTAAACTCATCCAAAGGTTATAAATCCAGGACTGCCATAGGTAAACATGTTAGGAAAGAACAAACTTGGTAAGGAAGGTGATATTATCAAAACATGAAACGAGAATAAATGAGGATATAGATACTGTTTAAAGTGAACCAAACTGATTAAAGTACACATAACGACGCCAGCTCAAATTGATTGGTTAATTATCTCGTTTGTAAGCATATTCATTGAGGGTGGTATTCATGTTGTTTAACTGTACATTTAAAAATATGTTGTGTCTAATTCTCTACTTTAGATGTAATTGATCGACTAGAGATATGTATTATGTATGTTATTTAGGTCCCAATGTCTGTGTTCTGGTTGATCTAATGTCTTGATCCATGACAGAACCATTCACTCTGATAGGCCAACATGTATCTCCAATCTTCTCTCATCATATTCAAAAATTAAAATCTGTCAACAGCTCCAAACTGATATGTTGTTGAGACAGAATTCATGCACAGATGACAGCCATGAAATAGGAATGCTGCCATGAGCTAGTCCTTTCATGGTGTTACTACAATACATACCAAAGGATTTCTCACAACAGCTCACCTGAAGGTTCAAGAAAAGAAATCTAATTTATATTTGTAAATTCATTTCTGAGGACCAGGATTAGTAAACACTGTCTTTTATATGTTTAAGTATAGTTGTTCCTCACAGTCAGTCGACCAATTCTATATCATATACACCATTTGTGTGAGGCAGATATTGTGTATTATAGAGCTCAATAGGAAGTAGGTTTGACAATAACAGGCTTCCGATGGCACTCGTATAAAATTCTCCCAATACACAGACTAATGTGGATACTTCGTGGATCGAGGAGTTTGGGTGTCCTCAAGTAAATAATATGTTTGGATAGTGGATTTTGAATACGGCCATATTTACCTTTAAGATTTGAAGAGTATCTAACAGACTTGTGTGGTGTCAGTGTGAGTATATGTGTCCAGGTGACAATGATATAGGTGTTACATACAGTAGACCATACAACAGGTATGTATTGGTATTGCAATAACTCTACATCATTGTTGTAGTCAGTGATACAGCACATGTGATGAAGTTACCTGATAATCTTTTTGTTTTTATAGTAACTCTTGTGTTTCTAACTAAAAGATAATGAATCAGTAAGCTCTTAAGTTTGGTTGTTATTGTGTATTTCAAAGGCACGTTTATAGTCTTACTGTAACAATAAATTGGGCAGGGGAAGATGTGGAACAAAGAGGATGGATTAAGTACAGAAAATAATCAGTGCCTATAATGATGTTCAGAAACGTAATAGTGTGTAAAAATTATCTGTTTTACTGATTTCTGTGGTGACGTTGGTCATGTGAGTTGGGTAATACACTCTGTCATTTCAAAGATAAGTTTCTCTTCTGAATGGGTCCAGGTGAAAAAAATATCATCAGTATTTTGGGACATGTTTATAGTGTTTCTTCCTTAGTAGTCCATTGATATTGTGGCATAAAGTCACTAGATATACTTGATTTTGGGTCTATGATGTCACATTATTAAATTATACAGTAAAGCAAAGACTATAACTTTGTCACCTTATTATAAACTGTAAAAGAAAGTAAAAATACAGTTGAATGGTTTTGTGCCATACAGTTCTGTACTAACTATTCTTACTGAAAGATAATGCCCCGTATACCAATATTTGATACCAAATGTGGAATGTACATGAGAGTCCAGAGTCCCGATTAGTGTATATAATATTGATACATATATTTTGTAGTATTGGTGCGGTGGTACAGTTTTACCTAACTTCACATATCTAAAACATTCATGTTTCACCATCGTTCAGGTTCTGCTGTATTTTCCATATTTAGATATATATATTTAGATTGCGACGTTTTACTCCAAAGTTTCAGGATTTATGTGATATAATGTTATATAAAACAAGCTATTTCAGGTAAGGAAAAAGATAGACAGGTTAGATGTTTAACAAAAGTGAAATAAAGGGGGACGGGGTTAGGAGTCAGTGTTGTTGTTAGGGATGGGGCGGGGTGGAGGAAGGAGAAACATAATATTTTTTTCTATTAGGATTTAAGTTAAAGGAAATTGCATGTAGTATTGACAGCCTTTAAGTAGATTTTTATTGTCTTCTTGTGTGTTTTATTTTACTCTTTTATTTCATTTGGGAAAGCCATCAATATAACTGTCACTGTACCCTGAGTAAAATGTCTCCCTTCTCAATCAGGTTCGATTAAAAAGTCAAATAAATATTCCTTCAGTGAACTACTAATGCATTCTGTCATTAATCTTTGATACTGTATATTTGATTTAGTAAAAAGATTAAATTTGGTATTAAAAATTTGAGATTACTTGTGGGTATACGCTAAGCACATTTGGTTGTGTATAGGTGATTACAAAGCATTCAATGTATTGCTATAATTGAAAGGTAATAAGAACATGTATTACTCAAAGTAGAGTTCAATTTATCTTCAATTTAATTGTAAATCCTGTATTCATTTACTAGTAGTCAGAATGGTTGGTCACATATCCACCTTCAATGTTGACCAAGGAAGAAAAGCCTCTTTGTACAAGCTTTTAAAATGTTAGGTCTTTAGCATTTTGCCTGGATAAGGCAATGAGAATTTGCTCTAGTGCACCTGCTTCAGGATTCATAGAGATATGTAAATAGTGATAACAGGTAATATTTGTGAAATAGGATTTACTATTACACAGTAATTGTATTTAGACATAACTAATATTGCTTAATTGTTCAGATTAACAACGATGAATATGTGATTATTGTAGAGTTAACTAAATATACCAATATCTTTATATCATCAGAGACTATGAACTATAGGTAGCCATTGAAACAGTCTTGTTTTAAAATGACTTTTTCCTTATACTGGTACCATTCTATATATTACTATAATGAGAGAAATGTACTTTAATTGTTGGTGATAAATGTTTTGATGTATTTACGCTAAGCTGTTATATAGGAACCTAGCACCCCAGTGAGAGAAAGCCCACACCAGGAATGTATTTATAAACAATAGTCATGCTATTTGTTCATGCTTAATTAAATAGTGATCAATAATTACAGTGTTAACATATATATAACATGTGTGATTTATGAGATTTTTGCTACAGTATGTAGGTGTGTTCATATACCTGCTCCTGGTGTGTTTGTCAAGACCAAACTTATTTGATTAAGGAAAAAAAAAGAAAACTAAAAATGTATATGTAGGAATCAGACACAGAACTTAGAGTATATGTTGCAATCAATCACAGTAAATCATGTTGCTTGCATATATGGACTTACTGAAGTGAACATTCAATATCTATATGTGTAATAGTTTTGTCTGTTGGTGTTATTGATTAAAACTAACCCCCTACAGGTTGATCAATAAGCATACCTGATAAAATATCTCTGTTTCTTATCTGACAGAATCTCTACTCAGGGAAATCAATGAATTAAGGTGTCAGTGTAACAGGTAATACTAGGCCAAGGTTTGACATGGTTACTCCAGTTTGATTTGTTTGGCAACCAGTCTTTCTCACATAATCAGATTGTTATGGTATCAAGTTCCTTTCCCGAAGGAGAAATGTGTTTTAATGATCCTTGACTTTAGAATACTTTTGTATATGTGTTTCAGATGCATGTGTCTTGAGTACCACAATAATTCTTTCTCAGGTGTCTTCATTTTCTTGGTATTTGAATATTTCTGCCTTCCTGATAATGTCTTACAGGTTGCCTCCTAGGTACTGAATCATGTTGGTGTTACCATGCGTTTAACACTAAATGGTGTGATCAGACTACAAACTTTAATAGCCACCAGAGGAGGTGACTGTAATTGTCAGCTGGAATAGTTTATTAAAGCATTGTCTTCTTTAAAAACAAGAATCTTTTTATAGCACTGTAAAGATGTAAATGAAAATGTTTGTCGTCCATTTTTATGAAAACCACTATGTAACATGTTTGTTACGTAAAAACTATTGCCATTTTGTTGCAAAAGGTAAAACTACGAAATCAAATGCAATGAATCAGACTTCATATAAAAATTGTGTTCACTTCTGTTGTGATAACCACAGAATTTTTTACATTTGAAATTATGTCTTAGGCTTCAACCAAAATCAATACTCACTAACATTTATGTTATACAAAGCTTTTACTCAAGTATCTATCTAATCTAGATCATTATTTTATAAAAAAATGTTTAGTTTATAAATGAATGGATACTCTTTTTATCTTGGATATTTCATGACTCATTAGATAATTTTACAACTTACGGATATCATTTACTTTATCTCACCTTTGTCATATACGTAATTCCCTTTGTATGTTACAGGACAAGACATACACACCTTACGATGCAGCTGTAGTGAAGGGAAATCAAGAGACAGCTGACTATATCAAGGGCAAAGGTGGGAACTCTTCCACGGATTTCGACAAATCTGGGAAACGGGAGTCGAAGTCCGCTAAATCACGCCGTAGTGTGCTCACACTTGAGAGTACACCAGAAGAGAGAGAAAAGGAGGAACAAGCTGAGCACGACAAAAAGGGAGATGTAATTTTGACTCCAGTTACTTCCCCTTCCAAAGGAAAAAAAGGAGGAAAAGGTGATAAAGACAAGGGCGGAAAAGACAAAGAAACAGAAAAGAAAGACAAAGAAACAGAAAAGAAGGAAAAAGGTGAACAGAAATCAGATGGAGAGGAAGATGAGGATGAAGAAGATGCAAAAGATCCGGGAGTGAAACCATTAGTAGCTGCTGGTGTAGGTCTCAAAGCCAAAGACAAAAAGGGTAAAGATAAAGAAACAGACAAAAAGAAGAAAACAAAAGGAAAAACCGAGGAAGAGAAGGATTCAGAAAAAGACAGAAAAACAAGCCAACCAGAGGAGGAGGACGAGGAGAAGGATATTGTAGATAAAACTGTACCACTGGGCAAGTCTGGTGTTGGTGCTAAAAGAAAAGGAAAAGAAGAAAAGGAGGAGGAAACTGAGGGAGAAGAGGAAGAAAAAGAAGGAAAGGGAGACCACAAAGAAGAAGAAGGGGAAAAGAGCAAAACATCATCTGAGCAGGACGACGAGGCTGCACGTATTGCAGCAGCAGCAGCAGCTGCAACTGCTGTGAAGGTAAAACGAAGAGGAAGCAAAGAAACAAGCAAGAAAGACAGTCGTGGTGACAGTGGTGTAGAAGCAGATTCAGAACAAGAGTCTTCAGAAGAGGACGGGACAAAGGAGGAAGGAAAGGACAACACTGAACAATCCAAGGGGAAGCCTATTCAAACAGCAGGAGGAAGAGTTCATCGTAAGAAGAGAAGAACAGACACCGTTGAGGAAGAAGAGGAAGAAGAAGAGGGAGAAGAAGGAGTTGAAAAGAAAGACACTGCTGCATTAGCTGCAGCAGCATTGCTAGCAGAAGAAGAAAAGAAGAAAAGGTCAAAACAAGAAAAAAGCAAAGAAGACGAAAAGAAGAAAAAAGAATCAGAAAGGTTGAAAGAAGAGGAGAGAAAGAAAAAAGAATCAGAAAAATTGAAAGAAGAGGAGAGAAAGAAAAAAGAATCAGAAAGGTTGAAAGAAGAGGAGAAAAAGAAAAAAGAATCAGAAAGGTTGAAAGAAGAGGAGAGAAAGAAAAAAGAATCAGAAAGGTTGAAAGAAGAGGAGAGAAAGAAAAAAGCCGCTGAAAAACTGAAAGAAGAGGAAAGGAAGAAAAAGGAAGTTGCAAATAAGAAAGGGTTGAGAGTTGCAACTCCTCAGCAAGGTGCTAAAACTGGAATTGAGGCACAGGATAATTCACACGCTCCAGCAGCAGGTGCAGCTGGAGTAGGATTAGCAGCAGCCCTATCTGCAGGCAAGAATAAGAAGGAGATTGCAGAGGTTCAAAAAGAAGAAGTTGGAATTCAAACAGATCGGAGAGAAGAAAAGGAAAAACCAAAGACCACTGACACAGGAATACAGACAAAGAAACAGCACACACGGCAAAGTGGGAGTCAGACTGAGTTATCAGGTGACCAGGTGGTTAGTAGGGAATCATCTACAGATCGACAACCTAAATCTCGTGTCAGGACTGCTTCTAGAGACTTAGAGTCTGAAGGAGAATTTGAAGTCCCAAAAGATTCACCGGAATCAGAAGCAGAAGCTCTTAGAGCGGCAGCTGCAAGGAGAAGTTTATCACGAGCAGAGTCGGAGACAGGTCGTGAAGAGAAACCACAAAGCAGACAGCGTGTGTTACAGTCACCTTCTAAGGTTCCAACGGATGGTAGAATCAGTCAGGGATTATTGACGAGTTCCCGGAAAACCTCACGCCAAAGAACATTTGATAGAAGTGACTCACCAGACCTCTCCTCAGGTGAAGATATTGATGAAAGAGATTATGTTGATGCTCAACCAAAATCTCGCAAACAACGTGCACAGAATAGATTACAAAATAAAACACGCAGACTAAGAAATCGCCAAGTGACCGGTGTTTATGATCCTGATAGGCTGTCTAAACCTGTCAGTGTTCACAAACAAATCAGAGACAAAAAGAGATTAGCCCGTGAACGTGATAGTCAGTTGAACGGAAGACTTGTAGAGATGGATCGTTCAGACGAAATTAATGACCTTGAACACTCTATCTTACGTACCCGTCGTGGTGGAGGACGGTGCGTTAACTCAATACAGGAGAGTGTGCGTCGATATCAGAGTGAGCGACGCATGGTTAGACAGCTTCATCAACTCAAGCGTGCCCAGATCTACACAGGTCCCATGCACGACGTAGTCCTTTTCAGCAAGCTGATGGATGTATATAGAAACAACGCTCCACATGATGCCGACAGCACGCTAGATTCACAGGTTCTCGAGGATTGGGAAGGTTACCTCCGAGGTAAGTCATGTGTAGTTATTAATCATGATCGCCATTGTTCCTTTCTGTTTCAGCTTGTAAAGAAGGGTTTTCAAAAGCACATTTGTGAAATCCCTGAAGTTACCTAGATTGCTATATTGAATATAGGGTGCTAGATGATGTGTTAATGGATAGGTCTGTTGCAGCTGTCACTGGCTTGTAATATTTTACATGCTTCTCATTTTTTCAGATAACTTTGAGGATAGAGAGGGTATTTATACCTGAGTGTAGTATGATTTGGAAGTGCTCACTAGAGTTTGACCTCTTGTTGTTTTTTACCTCTCCATATAAGTGTCGCTGTATCAATGCATTACTATTAGAATTTTCAGTCTTCCTTTTATTTTCGTTTAGAAGTCTATTTACATTATTTCTATGCTTGAAAATACAAGTTTAGTGACATAAAGCACAAGAAAAATGCAGTTTCTCCTTTTAAACTTGATACAAATACCACATTGTTACACTTTAAATGACTTACGTTAAATGAACTTCGTGTATACCACTAATATACAACTCATTCTGAATACTGAATTCATCCACCTACGCTAAAATACTTCATGAACATATTTTTATGTGTGGAAATTAAGAACTTTCTTTATGCACCAAAACTACAACAAATTCAATATTCGGCCCCCTTTTGCTTGTTGCAAAACAGAATATTAAATGACTGTTTAAGGGATGGAGATGAAAATGCACACCTGTTGATATGTATGGTTAAGATAATATCTTGTGACATTGCACTGTCTTGTCAAAGAACACCGATCACCTTTACATCGTAACATGGAAATATTTTTTAAAAAATGTCACTTGAGTACCGTATTTGTGTGTGTGTGTTCACATTACCAACATGTAGTGATATATATGATACCAATCTTATCAATTCTATCCTTAAATTTACAAATAAACTTGTATTTACATCTGCTCATCTGTTCATGTACACTTCTGCTTGATTAGCTTCTGGCTTAGTTCTCTCTGCATGTGCATGTAAAATTCTAGCTTTTTATATTGTAATGATGTTGTATAATATTATGACTATTGTATAATCAGTAATACTGACACATCATATAGGAAACAGTAAGTACATTGATGTTATGGCGTTTAACACCCAGGTAAAACCTGTTACCTGAACATTTTGCTTACTTCCATATCTACCTACTGTCTCCCCTTGGAATTCTGTCAGTAACATGTAAACCTTCCATTAACCTCCCCGTAATATGAAGAATTCTTGTTTTGACATCATTAACAGATCAACTCCAGTTTGTTTCACATTTCTACGAAGATGATAGGACCGGACTACGATCTGCAACCAACACAGTCAGGGTAGGTAACTTTTTGTATCCGTATTTCTGCACATCACTATTGCTATAACATTCACAGTAGATCGTCACTTGTTATAAGTATCACAGAAATTTCACAGCAGTTGTTGATATATCTTGTCCATATCAGTTCACGTTTGACAGTGGTGGATTAAGGGAGATATTCGACCATTGAATTAAATTGCCATAAGAAATGTTTTCTACCAGGCTTAAAGAATGATAGAGAGGATGTGTAACATTGCCTCCTAACCTCTTCAAAAATCTTGGATCCACCACTTCTGCATATCACAATAATGTATCACGTGTTGTAAGTGTTGTATCTATAAACAGTTGATACATTGGACATGATTATGCTAATCTTCATACTGATAATTTGATGCAGGGACATGTTTTATCACTACCTTGATAAGTGATAGTTTTGATCAAAATTGTATTTTTTCTACTATCAAGACACAACCATCTAGATCGGAGAAATCGGCAAACTCTGCCAAACGTAGTCATGTGGACAACAGATATGCTGAATTAAGATTTAAACAGGTAATAATCGTTTTTATTGGCGTCGACTCCTGTACGTCTACATGTCTTTATAACCTATCAGATGACCATGATATCACCTTCTACTGATCTTAATATCTTTTGATATACACACGAAAAAGGACACGGTAATTGTGCAAGAATTGGCAAAGTAATATTTAAAACAATAACTCTGGAAGTGTTTTTTCTGTCAGTTCTGGAAGTATTTTAAGAAAAATTCATTTTATAATTAAGAAATATTTCCCTTCAAAGTTGCTGTCATATGCAGATTCAATATTTTTACACATGCGTATAACTTGATCCCACTGAAATGTTTGATCTGAAATTGTACTGAACAATACTTGAAAGTAAAGAAACAGACACTAGATGTTTTAAGTCATTGATATCAATCTAATGACAAGATGTAAATTGTAGCATGAGAAGCTTTTTGTATACTGCACAATTCACATGCATTACCAGCATTACTAACATTTTAGCCAACATGTCCATGTACAAATCTTGGTGTTGATGATTAAATTTCTAAACGTTCCATGGTTCTGAGAAAATACCAACAAAGAGACTGAGTGAGAGATCATGTGTATCCATCAAGATTTTACTAATGCTATTTTGCCATTTTTTGCTTTCTTTGCTTGAAAAGAAAATTATTCTTAACATTATTACAATGCAAATTTCAAACGTAAACATCGTGATTACGTCACAAAAGAGTGTAATATTTTGATAAGGAAAAATGGGTTTGATTTAGGACTTTGAAATGGCTGAACGAGAATCAATAGAAGACAGAATGAAGGAGGCGGCAAAGAAAACAGACGAGTCGTTAAAGTCTGTACACAGCAAGACTTCAGACAGTCTCACTGAAGCTAAGAAAGTGAATGACCAGCTCCAGAACGATTTCCGCCGAGACGTTACGGAACGTCTCAAGTCTGGCAATTCAACTAAGAAGGAACGCCAGTGGCTCCTCCAGGAGTCCCTGTATGTATTCTCGCAATACTCTAACAATGATACACCATCAATATGTTTTATCAGTTTAACACAGGTCACATCTGGCTTTATTTTTCATGTATCCATTTTTAACTGACCTGGCAGTCATCACTGTAAATGATAAATATGGCAGATTTTTACCACAAGAGAAAAAAGGATCTCTAAATGTTGAAATTTCTTACCACTCATACATAATCTTTAAAATACCCTTTCTAAAGTAGAAAGTATTGAAAGCATACTGTGATATGTTTCAAATAAATAATTGGGTTTTTGCAACTCCAGATCGACTACATCAAATCAGATTTCAGTAGTCAGCTACATATATGTTGTATATACCTTTTCTGTTTACCTGTAGGAGTGATGAAGCCCAGTCCCAGGCTGAAAGTGCTGAGAAGGAAAGAAGGGAGAAATATAAGGAATGGCATAAAAAGAAGAACGAGGAGCTGAGGCGGAAACTTCTAAAGGTCTACGGACCTGATCAGAACTACTCGGACAGTAAGTTCTATGTTTTAACGATCTGCTTTGTATTGTTTGCAGTAAATTCTAGGATAATTTTGGACATTATCATTTCGAACACTATTGTAAGATAAAACGATGGTTAGTAAAAGTCTCACGTAAATAAATGTTATCTTTTTGGTTAAGTTTGATGGTGATGAGTTCTTTGACAAGAGATAGCAATTAGTTTCATCATCAAGAAGGGACCAAATTGATAACCTATTTAGCACATGCCGAATAATTTGTCAATCAATGACTGAAGATGGTTGATGGAATAATTTAGTAGGATTGTGTAGATAATGTTATTTTTCATGATTATGATCATTTCGTGGAAACATTTGAGAACGTACCCTTACTTAGATGGATCAAGGTTTATATGACGGGTGTCGTTGATGAAGCAGACACTTACACTTCTGGAACACCTGGTCTTATGCGCCTTGTGCTTTTTCCGGAGTCACCGTGTAAATCTTTCTTTTGTTCATGTTTTGCCCTAGTGTTATTGACTTGGAGTTTTGATTATGATTGTGTTGATATTTTGGTGTTCTATGATGTAAATATGGTGATGTGACCAGGAATGTCTGATGTAGATATGATAACATGGCTAGGAATTTCTTATATAGTAATGGTGATGTGACCACGGATTTCTGATATAGATATGATGACATGGCTTGGAATTTCTTATATAGTAATGGTGGAATTCTGATATGGATATGATGGTGTGACCAGGATTATCTGATATAGATGTGGTGATATGAGCAGGATTTTCAAGTGTAAATTTGGTGACGTGGCCAGGAATTTCATACATAGATGTCGAAATTTGACGATAATTCTCTCTCTGATAGAGGTATAGTGTGAGAAGGTCTGTTTCATGTTGATAGGTGATGTGACTGATATATCTACATCATGTATGTTGCTAATAAGATCAGGAGTTCCTTATGTAGATGTGTTGATGTGATTGGGATTTTCAGATGAAGATATGATGATTTGGGCAGGATTTTGGCATTGTGAACAATTTTTCACACTTTTAATTATTATCATATTTTCTTTTAGTTAAAAATAGCAAAGCCCACTCTTTTAAGTCATCTACGCCGCGGATCGCATATACATCAACACCACGACCCAAGTCCCAGATAACGATGACCAGTGGGGGTATGTCTCAAGCCCAGTACGGTATGGATCGAGAGATCACCGTCCAGATGACAGAGTACGGCATGCGGAGGGTAAAGAAAGATCCAGATTATCCATTCGGTATGCATGCATTTAGCTGCTTATTAACAGCATGAATTATTGGATGTGTCTGTTTCAAATATTACAGTTAAAATGGTAGAGAAGTAGGATGAAACACTTAGATGTATTCTGAAGTTGATTTGGGGTAATGACAATAATTATATACTGATGTCTTGACTACTATTTTGATTAAAGGAAATTAGTTACTATAGTTCAAATATATGTTTCAGCTGAAAGGAAATAAAAATGTTTTTTTTTTCTATCAGGTTAGACATACAGTGTATATATGATCTATTTCACTTACGTCACCTCCAGACAGAGCTTATATAGGCTCTCCCTATTAACTAAATTTGTATTACATTTTTTGTCAATAAAATTTGTTGAAATGAAAAGACAGTGCATGGGATCATGAAACAGCCTTAATGTATGCAGGCACAAATTTCATTTTGAAGAAAAATAAGTCTTGGAAACTAAACCAAATGAAAATTTAACACCAATTAGAAATGTGTTTAAGAATTAGAGTTTTTTCCTTGGAAAAAATATGGAAAAAAACAAAATAATACACAAAAATGAAAAAAAAAACCAAAGTATCGTCAAAACCATAATACAAATGCAGAATTGGTGAAATGAAGGCAAGAGTTGAACAAAATAAGTATTTAGAACAGGACAGGAAAAATTGAAAGGAGAATAAGATCAGGTGTTCCAAAAGGTACACGTTTTCTGTTTTGTCAATGACACCAGCCATATTGAGGGCATGTTAAAGTTGATGTGTGTGCATGTAAGATCATTGTTTCAGGATACATAGGTATGGCAGGACAACAGATAGTTTATGCTATTGCGATTATGTAGTCTTTGAAACAGACTGTCCACTGCTAAATAGATTTGTATTCTTCATATATTCTGATTTTGGGTGCCATTATAAAGTTAAACAAAATGTTTTCTGGTTTACTTCCGTGTACGTTCATTCTATTGATTAAATCATTTTAAAAAGTGCTCATTTTTGACAAAAGACTATAAATCAAGAATCTGAAGAATACAAAATCGGTGATCGGTTATGAATATTTATCAATCAACATATATTTTCATTACGATATGCTATATCAAGCTTTATTTCGGCAAAGATATGTATCAAATTAACAGATATTAAGTCTTCTTAACAGGATACGGAATATTGCTATCCTGTGCATCATACAGTCTAGATCCTAGAATCCTAATTACCATTTTTGAGATTGTAAATTTGAATTTTTTTTTGTAGAGCATGAATGACATGAAGAAGAATGATCAAAATACAGATGTTTATGTTTACGTAACTTTGTCATTTGTTTTTACAATATTCAAACAATACATATATATACTTTAATATTAATTGGAAGTCAGAGATTTTTGGAAATACAATCCACTAATCAGTGAGATACTGTTAAAATGAGATTTAATATACACACTTGATATATATATATAACAGTCACACACTATCAATGCATGGATCACATGTTTATGCACTTACGTCAACAGGTAACAAGGTGAAGGCCAGAAAAGGGCTCATGCATAACGGCTTGTTGGAGCAAGGTAGACAGGAGGGACACCTCCTTCAATCAGCATGACATTCGGGCGCTGCTCTTGTCTCTTGTTTATGATACTTGCTCTACACCCATAAACTGGCTTCCAATGTTTTTAGAGTCTGCACCTTCAATAATTGATTACTGTCGATTTCAAAAGTAACTTCTAAAAATTTTTTAAATAGATATTTTGATATTTGAGAAGAAAGTAATGCACTGTCATTTGTTGAGAATTCTAAATGTGTTAGAAACATACGAAGACAATGATGGTTTGATATGAAAACCAATGTGATGAGTAAAGAGACTGTTAATTGTTGAGTGTGCAGACAACTACTTTCTAATGTTGTTCTATAGCTCTTGGATGGAGACTCTTGATAAATCACTCTGCAATGTTACCTTTGTCGAAACGTATTGTCCTGAGTTCGATTAACTGAGTTAAAAATATAGTTTTTGAGACCGTTAATGAGAACGAGATATCACATATGCTCTTGTTTGATTTACAGGTGTAAAGCAAACCGTCCCCGAACCGATATCAAATTACTATCCTGTCTTACCTCAATAAAGTGTTTTACTAAGGTTTTCAATATGATTAAATTACGAAAATTGCTTCTGACCGAGATAAAATTCGTGTGGAGGGTGACTTTTCATGCAATTCAACTTCATTCTTTATTTTCAAGCTTGGATACCAGTGCAAAATTTTTAGAGTTTAATTTATCTTGAAGCAAATTCTACTATTGAAATCTTGCTTGTTAGACATCATATACTGCAATGCTCTAACCAGATATATTTATGTCTGCTTACTAGAAATTAATATTCCACAAGCCTATTGTATCTGATAGTGTACACTGCAATGGAAGTATAAACATCACTAAACAATTTTAGTAATCATGACCTATTTAAACTTATATCCTTAGGAATATTAATTGAAAAAGCATACTAAACATCCATATGTAATGTTTAGCAAATGCAGAGGATATCAAATCTTAGTTAGATTCACAGAATATCGGTAATGAGGAAATATTAATTTATGATTGCATATTAATTTCAAAATATATTTGTTCTGAGAAAGTTATGGACAATTTTATTGAATATTTATAACATTCATTCTCCCTTTTCATTGTAGAAATTTCATATTCTGTACTACCTACAGTGCTTTCAGCTGCAGTACTGTCCAGTTGCATCTTTTCTTGTCCAATAACTCTATATTCTTGGTCGACTTTGACCAATCTGTATTCCTGCCCAATTATGATCCTCTGTATCATCTTTGTCTTTGTAGATCATAGTGAAGGTATGTAGAATGGTGAACTGGTTACGCGCTGATATCCTGCATGTGTAGACAACTAACCATAACAAAACAGTTAGGTTACCCAGCTTGTTAACAAATTAATCATGTGATTCTCCAGTGATTAACACCCTATTAATTACTGATGAAGATAGGTTAAATGTTAATGCTGGTTTTACTCAGATATTATTATCTACAGTTATATGAGACATTACATACGAGTAATGGATTAATTTTATCACATCTTTGATATCATGTTCATTGTTAAATCTTTATCGTAATTGTAAAATAGCATCTAAACTCGATTTGGAAACGCTCCTTTGTACTTCAATGCCATGGTTTTGAGGTCGGATTTTGGTTTTACTTCCTTGTCTTGGAAAACAGCAGTAATGCCTTTACTTATCTTCAATGTTGTGAACAATTTACTACTTTAGATTTGTAAAATATCTCTTGTATGCTCAAATTATTTGTCTGGTCACCAATAGGACCAATACTGAGTAAAAACCTATTTATTGTTTGTTGTTTTAATATAACTGCTGGTATCCTCAAGTTAGAAATGCACTAACATTTATCATCCTGAAACAGTGTGGTGAAAGAATTACTATTGATAAAAAAAGAGATAATTCTAATTGTAGGACTATACTTCATTAAAAGTTAACAAAATGTTGTATGAACCCAGTAATTAGTACATTATTTGGTGCATGCTTGCTTGATTTTGATGCAATAATTGAATATGTAAAATCTGCTATTTGTATGATGCTTTATTTCCAGCAAATGTATGATTACATATCATTAATGTGTTATTATTCACAAAGTATAATGAATGAATTAAAAGCTTGTCATTTTGACCGTAATTGATACATATATCATGCAATAACATACTTGATATTTCTATCAGATAATACGTGGATAAGCAAACGGTGTAACAATATGGTACCTATTAGCATGTAGTCAGTATTTCCACTAATTAACATATTGATGGTATGTATATTCACTGATGACATTTTGATGAGGTTCCGAAATGACTGACAATTTTGATGAGGTTCCGAAATGACTGACAATTTTGATGAGGTTCCGAAATGACTGACAATTTTGATGAGGTTCGTTTCTGATGACGTTCCGAATTTTTGATGAGGTTCTGACAAATTTTGATGACATTCTGAATTGACTGACAATTTTGATGTTCCAAAATGACAATTTTGACAATTTTTGATGAGGTTCCAAAATGACTGACAATTTTGATGAGGTTCCGAAATGACTGACAATTTTGTACTGTGTGTATTGACCCTTTTGAAACTTTAAATGAAGATATACATGATACATATATAATATCATTGGCCATGTCTTAAATTTTCATAAACATTCGGAACAAAATTGCATGGTTTTCACTTGGATATTTCATAAAATGTTAACCTTTTGGGGGTATATTTCAATGTAAGTATTACAAATGATGTTTTCCAGTGAAGTGTTTTAGCTTTAAAATTGTTATTTTATTATTTCAAATGCTGTCATTTCATTTTATCAAATTAAATTCTGTAACATAGAAAATAAAAGTGAATATTGTGACTTCTCTGACAATGTATACTGGGAAATACCTTTAATTACATGCACACGAACAAAAGGGGGAAATCAAACCGTTTGTGTGACCACTTATTGTCCTGATATTTGAATGTTCTCACAATATATATGTGTATTTGTTATATGGCTATCTATTTCTTTTACCAGGTTAATGCGATGTGTTCAGCATCGCTTTTAGTTTCCTATTGTGATATGTTTGATATTGGCGTTTATTATCATAATGAATTTTATAATTGTTTTTATTGTTTTATAGAAAATACTTGATGCTATTTTTTAATTTCATGTTGAGTATTGGTATTGTAGATGCATTGCATGGCGAGCTTCTGCACAAAAACAGAGGTTATCTCCCTTCATAAATAAGACTTGATATTTGAAATAAGGGGAGGCAACTTCATTTCATTATCATATCATCAAATCATAACTGCAGTAATCAGATATATAATTATGTAAACTCTGTTTTGTATTGTCAATTTGCATATATATAAACCTGTTCCATTAATTGCATTGTTTTGCAGAATATTTTTGCATTTGTTTTTAGTTTTTTTATGATTATTAATATCTTGCTTCCCCCTGTCTTAACCTTATCCCTTTGCTAACAATTTCATTATTATGATGATGTTTAACTGTGAACACACACATCTCTCACAGGTTGATCATAGGAACTTAGTTTACTGAGCAATGTTATCAAATTAGAGGTAACAACATCACAAGCAAGAAATGAGGCCATATTTTTGTCATAGTTGCAATAATTGATGCATTGATATGAGACACCCTGGTTTTATAACTGTTAGTTTTATATTGTGAAATGTTCATAACGGTGTGGAAATCTAGTCATTTCAATATATTTGTTTTAAAGTAAATACTAAAACAGACAAATTAGCAAAGAACAAAATAATACACAAGTTGTTGTTATATCATGTTATTGTGGTTATACTTGCCAAGTTGGAGCTTCAAAAGTTGACAGATGTACTTCATTATTCTGTTTTTTGTTTTAGCCAACTGGACACCGAAGTTTGATGGTTCTCTAAGACCTCGGGCGGGACTTGTGTTCGTGGAACCAGAAGTATACTGTGAGGCATTAAAAGAGGAACATAGAATGAAGAAGGCTTATTCTATAGCGGCACGTAGTAGTGGAAATGTAACAATGGATGATGAACGTTTGTTGGGTCCAGTGTCTTCATGACCAACGCCATAGTTAGACATATTATAATTTATTCAAACTGGAACTATTAAGGAGATCCATTTGTATGGACAAACTGATAAATTGGGGACTACAGGAAAAGTGATTATTTATGTAAGCCAAAACAAGAAAGGAAGAGTGTGTACCTTTCGGAAACATTCCAATACGGACAGGAAATATAATTTGACCTTGGACACTGACTCATTGACCATCCTTTACATTATGTACTAGGAAATGTGATAAGATGTACACAATATGTACTCATATATATTGTCACAATATGATCACTTTATGATTGTTTATGTGAATTTAATGGATGTTTTGTATATTTTGAAAATCAGTATTTCCACAAGTTTTCTTCTGGAAAAGACCTGACTGATATCCTATTGTTTTTATTGATTTGACCATGTTTGATTTTTATTTATTGTAAAAGTTTTCGTATTTCATTTGAACTATTTTGTTATGTGTGATGCTTATATAAATTGATTTGAAATATTTGAAACTGCAACATGAATTTGTCCGTCCACTTCACCAATATCCATGTTACTTATTTGTAAGGGTATTGATATAGTTGTTGATATTTAAATATCTTATAGATTTCTTTGTAAAAGGCACCATTCCTTTACATTGAACCGTTATAAGTAAGCTGTGTGTCGGCTTATTTAAAATACTTTTTAAGCAGTAAAACAACATCACCAGTGCTGATTGTAATGACCAAGGTTATGTTATCCATGTTAATTGATTTAAAAAAAATTTAAAACACAATTATTACCTATTTTCTTTTTAAAAGCTATTAGGGAGATTAAGATGAAAGCACATGTTTGTGAGTTGAGGAAATCTTATATATAATCTAATATTTATGAAAGTGGTCCTGTAATATATTCATTATATCAATATAACCTTTCTGAATTCTAGAAATCAGTTTTCAACTATAAATGTTAATGTTCGCCAATGTTCCTGTTTGTGTGAATGTTTTGTGAAATTGAAGGGGTTTTGGATGATCAGGTTCTGAACATTTTATGAAAGTTTTATGGTGAGGATGGTTGTGAACATACCCATGCTGTTGTATACCTGGTTTTTGGTGCCATATTAGTTCAACATATATCTCTTACCAAAAGTGATCTGATCATCTCTGCAAAACTTGCATGAAAAATATGTTTGAAATGTTATCTTTTTCATTACATGTGGAATTGTAAAAAATTAAGGACATGGACAATTTATTATAAGAATTCTGTCTCACAAATTGAACTACTGTCTTACTTGGGTTTACATTTCTACTTTGGTCCTGTGAAGTAATTGAGTTATGTCATTATCTTGATGCGTTAGTCTGTATAATTTAAAATACTGTATTTTATTGTCGGAGCTTGGTACTATCATTTATACATTAAACTACCAATAGGTGCATTAGCATGTATCTTAAGTGATATACAAATTAACCAGTAGAAGTAATATTGTCGATTTTAGAATAAAGAATGTGCAAGTGCTTTTGAAAAATATTTTAATAATTACACTCATAAACCTGTTTATTCGGCTACTCAGTGTTTATGTGTTAATGTATCCATTGTTGCCTCATATGGACCAAAATTTTTTAATAAAGAAACTTAATCTAAATGTATTTATACATAGATGATGACAAAATACACATAATCGTTGGTTTTAATCAATAATCAATTGGAGAGTTAGTGCTAAGAAAATTGTGTTAGTTATTTTGACAACATATGTTCTAATACCTGGAGATCCTAACAGTTTTAAAACCTTGTATTGTCACTAACATTTGTTATGAAATAAATCTTCTCCTTTTACAAGCGACAGCCTATTTACTTTCCCGAGTCACTTTAATGAGGGAACAAATTTTATTAATGGTAGAAGATTAAACATATGCATTATAATGGAGTCCTCATGCTTTGTATGTAAAAGTTTTGTGTTTGTAATTGCCACAGCTCCCGTCGTTTAAAATTGCTCATGATCGCTTTTGTATATAATCATACTGCCAGACTGGTGGAGAGTTCGATTTGTACGGAGTCCCCTAAATCTCTTTTATAAACCTCATTTCTTTTTTGAAAGATGTAATGATTAAGGATCTAAAAATAATCAATAACCACTCGAGGTAGCTGGTAATGTATCTTCATATTCAAGGCACATGAATGTTAGGTGAGAGTAAATCACCATCATTTATTGATGGAAGTCTTGTGCAAAAGTATGTAGTGAAAGTTATCAATTTACTTATACCAACATATTATTCAAGACAATTGTAATACTGTTTGATATGTTAGCACTGGTTCGTCAGCTGATCGTACCTTTAAAACAAACAGGAACTAATATCAAGGGAGAAAACTCTATATTATAAAATATCTTCACCTTGGCAGATTTCAAACATAATTATACAGTGGATGACACATACTTACTTTAGATTTTGAAAATTGTTGATGGTAATTATTTTTTAAGTTAAATTATTTTTCATGTGATAAGAACAATTGTGATATAAAAATGACGTTTTTAATATATTTTATCAAATATCTGTGATAAATATTTTCACTTCTGTATGCATAATACTGAATTAATACAACGGTAGACAGTACATGTGTTACTGGGTTAGTATGAATAAAAATATCATTAAAGCAGGTGTTTTGTTGTGTGTTTTACCTTTAGGTTGATGTTAGATAGAATTCCATATCATATACTGTACTTCTGTCCCGATGGAGGAAGGAAATTAACTGACATTTACTTATATACCCCTTCCAAGCGCTTGATATTATTTCATTTCAAAACCTTGTTGGGGGTCATTCAAAATGGCTATAATTTGTTGTCCTCTTTTTGTCCTCGTATTATTCTGCATTAACTTTTAGTCTGTTCATTAAAGTCTCACAAGGTCAACATTGTTGACAACAAGACCACCCGCTAATGCAAGTGTTTAATTGTGCTTAAAATACAGACTACTGTTCCATGAATGTAGCAAAAAAATATGTATCATGAATTTCATTGTTTGTAACGACATGCGATAAGTCCACAGGAAATCAGCGATAAAAACCTGATTTAAGTTTATAGGCTTGACTTGCATCTGTACTGTCCATTAATGTTGATTCTTATTAAACACCACTTGACCGATAAAAGTCTGACAATTTGAATGCCGGGTTATTTTTAAGGCAGAGTTATCAGTAACTAGGACCTTATTGTAAATTTAGCTGGAATATTCTTATTTTCTGCAGACCTCCATACATTTGGATAAATAGCTCTAAAATGACTAAAATCGTTACTATTTTTCACTGTTATACATTTATGTCAATATTTCAGACTTGTATGACCTTCATTATAACTTCTTAATATAATTTCACCATCTTCATGATAGAATTTTAATACAGTTGTGCTGGTTACACATGTCCTTTACTTGGCCAAATGAAACTACTTCATCTTTCCAGCTTTAACATCTTAAAACCATAAGTATCAATACTACAGGTCACACAAAACCCACAAATATCAATACTACAGGTCACACAAAACCACAAATATCAATACTACAGGTCACACAAAACCCACAAATATCAATACTACAGGTCAGGTCACACAAAACCCACAAATATCAATACTACAGGTCACACAAAACCCACAAATATCAATACTACAGGTCACACAAAACCCACAAATATCAATACTACAGGTCACACAAAACCCACAAATATCAATACTACAGGTCACACAAAACCCACAAATATCAATACTACAGGTCACACAAAACCCACAAATATCAATACTACAGGTCACACAAAACCACAAATATCAATACTACAGGTCAGGTCACACAAAACCACAAATATCAATACTACAGGTCACACAAAACCCACAAATATCAATACTACAGGTCACACAAATATTAATACTACAGGTCACACAAAACCCACAAATATCAATACTACAGGTCACACAAAACCACAAATATCAATACTACAGGTCAGGTCACACAAAACCACAAATATCAATACTACAGGTCACACAAAACCCACAAATATCAATACTACAGGTCACACAAAAATTAATACTACAGGTCACACAAAACCCACAAATATCAATACTACAGGTCACACAAAACCCACAAATATCAATACTTCAGGTCACAAAACCACAAATATCAATACTACAGGTCAGGTCACACAAAACCACAAATATCAATACTACAGGTCACACAAAACCCACAAATATCAATACTATCACACAAAAATTAATACTACAGGTCACACAAAACCCACAAATATCAATACTACAGGTCACACAAAACCCACAAATATCAATACTACAGGTCACACACAAACCACAAATATCAAATATCACACAAAACCCACAAATACTACTACAGGTCACACAAATATTAATACTACAGGTCACACAAAACCCACAAATATCAATACTACAGGTCACACAAAACCCACAAATATCAATACTTCAGGTCAGGTCACAACAAAACCCACAAATATCAATACTACACAAACAAAACCCACAAATATCAATACTTCAGCTCACACAAAACCATCAAATATCTATTCTACAGGTCACACAAAACCCACAAATATCAATACTACAGGTCACACAAAACCCACAAATATCAATACTACAGGTCACACAAAACCCACAAATATCAATACTACAGGTCAGGTCACACAAAACCCACAAATATCAATACTACAGGTCACACAAAACCCACAAATATCAATACTACAGGTCAGGTCACACAAAACCCACAAATATCAATACTACAGGTCACACAAAACCACAAATATCAATACTACAGGTCAGGTCACACAAAACCACACAAAACCACAAATATCAATACTACAGGTCACACAAAACCCACAAATATCAATACTACAGGTCACACAAAACCCACAAATATCAATACTACAGGTCAGGTCACACAAAACCCACAAATATCAATACTACAGGTCACACAAAACCCACAAATATCAATACTACAGGTCACACAAAACCCACAAATATCAATACTACAGGTCACACAAAACCCACAAATATCAATACTACAGGTCACACAAAACCCACAAATATCAATACTACAGGTCAGGTCACACAAAACCCACAAATATCAATACTACAGGTCACACAAAACCCACAAATATCAATACTACAGGTCACACAAAACCACAAATATCAATACTACAGGTCACACAAAACCCACAAATATCAATACTACAGGTCACACAAAACCACAAATATCAATACTACAGGTCACACAAAACCACAAATATCAATACTACAGGTCAGGTCACACAAAACCACAAATATCAATACTACAGGTCACACAAAACCCACAAATATCAATACTACAGGTCACACAAAAATTAATACTACAGGTCACACAAAACCCACAAATATCAATACTACAGGTCACACAAAACCCACAAATATCAATACTTCAGGTCACAAAACCACAAATATCAATACTACAGGTCAGGTCACACAAAACCACAAATATCAATACTACAGGTCACACAAAACCCACAAATATCAATACTACAGGTCACACAAATATTAATACTACAGGTCACACAAAACCCACAAATATCAATACTACAGGTCACACAAAACCCACAAATATCAATACTTCAGGTCACAACAAAACTCACAAATATCCATACTACAGATCAGGTCACACAAATCCCACAAATACACAAAACCCACAAATATCAATTCTACAGGTCACACAAAACCCACAAATATCAATACTACAGGTCACACAAAACCCACAAATATCAGTACTATAGGTCACACAAAACCCACAAATATCAATACTACAGGTCAGGTCACACAAAACCCACAAATATCAATACTACAGGTCAGGTCACACAAAACCCACAAATATCAATACTACAGGTCAGGTCACACAAAACCCACAAATATCAATACTACAGGTCACGCAAAACCCACAAATATCAATACTACAGGTCACACAAAAACACACAAATATCAATACTACAGGTAAGACAAAATGACAATGCATGCTATGCTATTTTTAGTTAAATACTAGAAAACAGTACTTTCAGTACAGAAAGTATTTAGACTTGATCAAAGTTGTTTCTGTACTTAAGGTAAACAAAATACATTCTTTTTATCAGTTATGTGTTATTGTATGAGCCCGTACTACCAAACACGAACATTGAATACAACAAAATCAATAAAACATACATATATAAACAGATACTCTACTAGATATTTAAACTATATAAATAAATACCACACTAATTATTTAAACTATTGCATGATTGTTATCTCTATTTGTTCATTTATTTTGGGGGAGGGGGTTAGAATAGAAAGAAATTATATCAAATGTAAACAAGAGGCCAAGAGGGCCTGTATTGCTCAACTGGATCTTTATGACCAGCAGTACTATATCTGTGCATATGTTCCAAGTTTAACACATTTGACCCCTGTGACCTTGCGTATGGGTCAAGGTCATTCTTTTTGCAAACATTCTTGGACTTTATAAAAGGAACATACTGGCCAAATATAATGATTCTAGGCTTTTTTGATATTTCAGAAGAAATTGTTTAAACGTTTTAACACATTTGACCCCTGTGACCTTGAAGATTGGTCAAGGTCATTTTTTAAAGCAAACTTTGTAGAACACCATAAGAGGAACATAGTAGTCTAATATAATGATTCTAGGTCTTCCGGTATTTGGGGAGAAGTCGTTTAAAGGTTTTACCACATTTGACTTCTGCGACCTTGAATATGGGTCAAGGTCATTTCTTTTCGCAATTTTGTTGGGCTTCATCAAAGGAACCTTCCAGCCATATATAATTATTCTAGGCCTTCCAGTATTTTGGAAGAAGTCGTTGAAAGGTTTTAACACATCAACCCCTGTGACCTTGAAGATTTTTCAAGGTAATTTCTTTAAGCAAACTTTGTAGCACACCATAAGAGGAACATAGTAGTCTAATATAATGATTCTAGGCCTTCCGGTATTTGGAGAGAAGTCGTTTAAAGGTTTTTAACACATTTGACTTCTGCGACCTTGAATATGGGTCATGATAATTTTTTTCGCAAACTTTGTTGGGCGTAATCGAAGGAACCTTATAGCCATATATAATGATTCTAGGCCTTCCGGTATTTTGGAAGAAGTTGTTAAAGGTTTTAACATATTTGACCTCTGTGACCGTGAATATTGGACAAGGTCATTTCTATTCGCAAACTTTGTTGGGCTTTATCAAAGGAACCTTATAGCCAAATATAATCATTATAGGCCTTCCGGTATTTCTGAAGAAGTCGTTTAAAGGTTTTAACACATTTGACCTCTGTGACCTTGAATATGGGTCAAGGTTATTTTTTGTTCGCAAACGCAGGACGGACGGACGGACGACGGACGCCGCGGTATGGCATAACGTCACTTGGCCTTTGGGCCAGGTTAGCTAAAAATATAGGATAGACCTCTGGTTACATTTGACAGAATTACTTTCTGAATTTCATTATAAATTACGTTGAAAATTAAAAAAATAACTTGAAATAAGCGATGTTACATATTTAGTTAATAAAGTTCATAAAATCGCGGTCATGTTCATTGGAGGAGAATCTAAATCAGCCTAAACATGTGTAAAGGTACTAGGTAAGTTTTACTTAAAATCCATGACTTGTAATACAACATACTGTATTGAAACGATATCTTAGACAAAAACGCTTTTTAGATACAAGTCCAGTTCTCGAATCAACACAATATATGTCCCTAAGATCCACAACATATCCAAGTCTCAGCTACTTTCCACACTGCGTTTGCAGAATTTTAGAAAGTAATTCTGTCGAATAAACGCACGTGCTAAAATACATCTGTTTTTCGTCACTGCCGAATACAGCAAAATTGCATGTGGTATGTATATTCTGACAATGGTATCATTTTTAAGTCCAAAGATGAGTACATCGAATGGGTGATGTCTTATCGTCCCGTGAATGATCACAAAAGTATATCAATTGTTCTTAAGTCGTGTTAACATCACAATTGTGTCCTAGATAATAAACTGATAAAACTGCGAGATGTATATAACTGAACAGTGATATATTTAACAATACAAATCTGATAGCTTTTGATTAGTTGTATAAATACATGTTTTATATTAATACAAAACACAGCAGTGTTATCAGCAGTATACAGAGAAATAGGTGACTAACGTTTATCCTAATGTAACAAGCGTGAAATGACATCAAAACAAGAATATCTTTATATCGATAAAACCTGGTTTATTTAAACTTCCAGACAAAATATGGAGACATTGAATGAGGCCAGCAGACTAGACAAAGCCCACACACACACTCGCGAAAAGCTCATTATCAGATCTGAATAGTATTTTCCTTTCACAATGAACGTATACTACCGTAGCTAATAATATTAAATACGATTATAAACTACCTATTGAGATTGAAAACGTCATTGTTGAACGAGTGGAACAATGGATAGAGGGTCAACAGTTTAAGCTTCAACTTGTCATGTAAAGGAGAAATTCTAACACTTAAACCCACATATATAACAGGGACGTGTATGATAGGACAATAATGGGACTGTTTTCCGTCAGAGATTCGGGGACGTTGTCACATTTTCATCAACAAGGTAAGGCTACGTCTTTGGTACCTGGTAGAACGTTATACTTACTGACTCAAAGTTGCGTCATATTCCCTTATAAGGAATGAACGATACACAACGAATTAATAGCATATTGTCGATAGCATTTCAGTAATAGATAGAGTGTCGTCACTTTCTAGGGGAGACAGGTCCATCACGTCAACCTGAATAAACGATCAAATATTGGGCAGTCGCTCAAACTATGAATTAAATGAATTTGGTAGATATAAGACATTTAATGATTTATAAAGTGCGTCAAGAACATCTCGGGGACTGAAAGTTTATCAGCGGAGCAAACCATTCAACTATCTAGTTAGGATGCAAGGGCTAAAATTTGTAGATGCATTGTGTCTGCGGAATATTGAAGATAACTGTAGAAGAACCCGAACCGTCACTTGGTAACTACAAAAGCTATAATGTTCGCTAACAATCTACTCTCGAGTGTTGAGACTCCGGTACCTTACACACATAGGAGTGAATGTTCTTTTTATCATTAAATATCTTTTTGTTTATAAAGCCTCAAATGCTGATATTGAGAAAAGATTAAGACAATATGATCGGTAATTTACAAAAAATAATTAGTGTATTGTAGTTTTAATCTCTTCTTGAATTAATGCTTCCTGAGAATAACAAATCTGGGTAGATTTAAACATTTAACGTGTTGAAAAATACCGACTGAGTTATAATTTATAACATACTCCGTCCAACTTGTGAAAATGTCTATAAATCCTCACCTTTCGATATCAGTGTCATTTCAGGTCGTGAAATGAACAAACTGAACAAGTTTGAGTAAAAACATTTAATTAAACTGCATGAAAAGTCGCATAATAGTATCAGAGAACATACAATGGTACAGTCTGGTTGATATGGGACTTTTCAGATATAACCTGGTCCGTGTGATAAGGAACATATTATTTGTTACACACAAAAGCATTGTGTTCGTAGTCCGGTTGACTGTACGGGACACACCACCCCAACAAAGAATCCCTAGGAGTAGATTCAAAACAGATTAAAGTAAATATTTATCAGATAAATAAACTCGTGGCTTTTTGTACATACTCTATCTATGCAAAAGATTTTTACCACAGCAATATTAGCATAATAAATATTGTCTTTTTAAAGTTTGGAGATTCAGTGAACCGTGACGACGTTATCACTTGCTGTCTATGTGACGATAACTCTGATAACAGAAGTCTTGTTCTAACCCCACATATTGTACATATGCCGATACACCATTAATACAGATCATTCATTTACATAGAGTACCTCACGCGGTATGCTGACAATGATTTCATACACCAATATGTATCCCGGGGTGATCTGTGTTTTTCTTTAATTCTAGTACAATGTGATCTTTTGGGTTTCCTATATACAGTAACGCTCCATCTTATGCAATTAAGATTTAATTTCTGTAATTATTGAATATCAATAATATTTTCTGCGCCAAGTATTTTTCAGGGTAATAAGAAATCAAATTATAAGCTAGACCTAGCAGATATTTTATATCTCCGTGGCCACTGGAGATCGCCAAGATCGGGATGTCCTTCCAGTATATCTAATCTGAAATACAGGTATTAAAACCTGTCTAAATTAATCATATGATTATTTCTCCAAACTGAAGATCACCTGACACCTTTATGACACATGTTATGGTGTAAATAATAATAAAACACTATATTCTATGAGTTTGAATAACTCTTCAAATTTGCAAAGGCTCTTTAAACGATATCAATTTCCTAGCACTTTTAAATACACTTTAATGACTTAGAAATTAAATAAAATCCCTCATAAATATTACCCATTTATTCAAGATAATTGATCTGGCCTAGAATTTCTATATGACGTCGATAAAGGGTTTTGGGTTTTGGAGAAACTTGAATACGCAAGTATTTATAATTACATTCGTATATATAAATTGGTTATAAAATATGAATTGTTGTTTTCTGAAAATTAGAGATTGATTCTTAAGAGTTATTGAAATGACTATACCAGATATCATCTTTCTTGTATGAATATTGGCCAAGTGAGGAACCGAGTATCGCCTAAGTCATATGACCGTATACTCCAAGTAATGTAAGAAATCAGTATTTCTCAATAATATTGAATAGACAAAATACCATGGTATTAAACCCGTTTACTATATACATGTTAAAGTAACACGATATCCGCCTACTACTAGGTATACTGATATAAGCTTAACATAATTTACAACAGTACTCCCTTGGCTGGCCCCATGTACAAACCTTCTGAATATTAATTGGCATTGAAACTGACGATACGTCGTTTATATCCTAGTGTGTATTGAACCCCTAGATGTCAGTACATGTATATTGTATATACCGTAGTGACATAGTCAAAAGAACCGCCGACACTTCGACACTAAGTGTTTACACGACTACGGTATTCTAAAGCATTTCGTCCCTACGTCCTCAACAAAGATAACTGCTTCTTATTCAAAATGGTATGTATTATCTTAAATATCGTATTTCTTTGTCTTAATCACTGATCAGTTTATTTCAGAATACAGGATGAAATATAGCACGTGGTCAATTGTTGTGTTACTTTTCAATGTATTTTCTATACAATGCTATTTTTCCCTGTATTCTCTATCTAATGCTGTGCTATCTTTTCCCTGTATTTTTTATCTCATACTGTGCTATCTTTTCCCTGTATAGTAATAAAGGTACTTTTGACATGTTGACAGAACTCGTCGGATTAATGTATATACATTATATGATATATTATATGCTTGATGTAACCAATTTTAGTTAAAACATACATTTTACTCTATCTACATTAAACCAGTTACAACATACTTTTAATAACTGTGCGACATACAACTGTTTGTGTAAATCGAGTACTATAAGGACGAAACAAATATATGATGTAGCATCACTGACGAGTCATAGAAGGACAAAACGGTGGTATGATGTAGCATCACTGATATGTCCTAGAAGGACGAAACGGTGGTATGGTGTAGCATCACTGACGTGTCCTAGAAGGACGAAAGGGTGGTATGATGTTGCATCACTGATGCGTTCTAGAAGGACGAACGGTGGTATGATGTAGCATTACTGATGTGTCCTAGAAGGATGAACGGTGGTATGATGTAGCATCACTGGCGAGTCATAGAAGGACAAAACGGTGGTATGATGTAGCATCACTGATGTGTCCTAGAAGGACGACCGGTGGCATGATGTAGCATCACTGATATGTCCTAGAAGGACGAAACGGTGGCATGATGCAGTATCACTGACGTGTCCTAGAAGGACGACAGGGTGGTATGATGTAGCATCACTGAGGAGTCATAGAAGGATGAAACGACTGTTTGATGTAACATCACTGATGTGTCCTAGAAGGACGAACGGTGGTATGATGTAGTATCACTGATATGTCCTAGAAGGACGAAACAGTGGTATGATGTAGCATCACTGACGTGTCCTAGAAGGACGAAACGACAAAACGGCAAAACATACCACAGCGTCAAAAAGTACGAGATAATTTTAATACGAGAAGACGAATTGATCCAAAAATACAGCGTATACACCAAGGAATAAAATACACAACGAAGCATAAACCAAAAGGATAGACAGTACAGAAAGATAGAATTATATCATTGACAGTACACAAGGATAGAATTATACCATTGACAGTACACAAGGATAGAATTATACCATTGACAGTACACAAGGATAGAATTATATCATTGACAGTACACAAGGATAGAATTATATCATTGACAGTACACAAGGATAGAATTATACCATTGACAGTACACAAGGATAGAATTATACCATTGACAGTACACAAGGATAGAATTATACCATTGACAGTACACAAGGATAGAATTATATCATTGACAGTACACAAGGATAGAATTATACCATTGACAGTACACAAGGATAGAATTATACCATTGACAGTACACAAGGATAGAATTATACCATTGACGGTACACAAAGATAGAATTATATCATTGACAGTACACAAAGATAGAATTATATCATTGACAGTACACAAAGATAGAATTATACCATTGACAATACACAGATATAGAATTATACCATTGACAGTACACAAAGATAGAATTATACCATTGACAGTACACAAGGATATAATTATACCATTGACAGTACACAAGGATAGAATTATACCATTGACAGTACACAAAGATAGAATTATACCATTGACAGTACACAAGGACATAATTATACCATTGACAGTACACAAGGATAGAATTATACCATTGACAGTACACAAAGATTGAAATATATCATTGACAGTACACAAAGATAGAATTATATCATTGACAGTACACAAAGATTGAAATATATCATTGACAGTACACAAAGATAGAATTATATCATTGACAGTACACAAAGATTGAAATATACCATTGACAGTACACAAAGATTGAAATATACCATTGACAGTACACAAAGATTGAAATATACCATTGACAGTACACAAGGATAGAAATATATCATTGACAGTACACAAGGATAGAATTATACCATTGACAGTACACATAGATATAATTATACCATTGACAGTACACAAGGATATAATTATATCATTGACAGTACACAAGGATAGAATTATACCATTGACAGTACACAAAGATAGAATTATACCATTGACAGTACACAAAGATTGAAATATATCATTGACAGTACACAAAGATAGAATTATATCATTGACAGTACACAAAGATTGAAATATATCATTGACAGTACACAAAGATTGAAATATACCATTGACAGTACACAAAGATAGAATTATATCATTGACAGTACACAAAGATTGAAATATACCATTGACAGTACACAAGGATAGAAATATACCATTGACAGTACACAAGGATAGAAATATACCATTGACAGTACACAAGGATAGAAATATACCATTGACAGTACACAAAGATTGAAATATACCATTGACAGTACACAAGGATAGAAATATACCATTGACAGTACACAAAGATAGAATTATACCACTGACAGTACACAAGGATAGAATTATACCATTGACAGTACACAAAGATTGAAATATATCATTGACAGTACACAAAGATTGAAATATACCATTGACAGTACACAAAGATTGAAATATATCATTGACAGTACACAAAGATTGAAATATACCATTGACAGTACACAAAGATTGAAATATACCATTGACAGTACACAAGGATAGAAATATACCATTGACAGTACACAAGGATAAATTAAAGTTAATAGTAAACCATGGCGTCATCAACACACACAACTGTTACATAATGCCAAACACACAGAAATCAATTATTATAACCGTCCCTCTGACAAGATTAAATGTCAAAATATAGCATAGTATTACACACAACATAAATCACTTCATCATCACACAATGACAAATACATAAAAAATAAATATAGCATAGTATTACACACAACATAAATCACTTCATCATCACACAATGACAAATACACAAAAATATACCACAGACACAAATGTTTAAAAGTTCCTAAAACGATCTCGTTACCCGTGTAATCAGACATATCATTGTGCTATTACCAATCAACCAGAGAATACTGTGACCTACAATAACTGTAATCATAAGTTATATAAATCACCAATGAAAATGTACAGACTAACGTGATTGAATTAACGTGAATAGTTCAGATTTATCAAGGACGATCTGTTTTATTAAAAAGAAATGATTGCACTGTATCACCACCACCGTCATTCCTTATTATATACTCATGTGTTAGTCACCTTTTTACCGACTATGATTAATGGTAGATAAACGGAGCATTAATAAGCTTTCAAATGTGTTTATCGGTTAGAATTCAATTAGGACTCGCCATTTTACATGTGCCTGGCTTTTAAGCAACATTAAGGTTGTCTCCTCAATACCCTCACCTTCACGTTGTTATACTCCTGGTTTATCTTGATCACGAGATTGTCTCCTCAATACCCTCACGTTTTACGATCTAGGTTGATAAAAGTTACGGGAAAGTTTTGTGGTCGCCATAGTGATTGCATTGAGAAATATTCTATTTCTTTGTGTGACATGAAGCTGAACGTATTAGATACTCGTTAGTTTGTCTATGGTTCCGTTGTTGTATACCTTGTTCTCATTTGAGAACGTGACATTACTTACTTATTTTGATCAAGGTCCACATGGCGGGTGTCGTCGATGAAGCAGAAGACGCTTACTCTTCCGGAACACCTGACCTGTTCATATTTTGCCCTAGTTTTATGGAATTTGTGTTTGAATTATGATTATGTTGCCATGTTGGTATTTTCGTGATGTTTTTAACAGCATGGTTAAGTGGAACATAGAAGATATTCACATCACTTACTCGATATAATTATAGAGAACGATATATATAATACATGGCTGGAAAACAGACCAAGTACCATGTGAAATGTTTCCACATGAGAAACGCATCATGATCTTTGTATGACAATGTGTTCGTGTTTGCCAACTTTGTGAATGAATGAGCAGTGAACATTGAGACGTTTGTGATAAACGTAGGGGCAGGGGTGACGTATCATTGACGACCAGATGTGTTGATATCTGTCTGGCGGTCTAACAGACATACAGGTGTTGACAACATAGAGCATGCATTAGCGTCTGGCCGAACTACAAAGCAAAAAATAGTTGTATTCATGTTAACACAAGTAATCTTCTACAAAATCTTGATCAACGTTACAAAAGGTAGCAGATTGATTTTCTACTTATTAAGGGTATTCATGACACAAGTGAGCCTGTAAATACTGAATAACTACATCAGTACATTTGTTACATACCAAACACGCATGATGTTCACGCCCCAGTTAAAAGATTTTAAAATTAATTATTCTGTTATAAATAACAGTGACAGTGTAGAGTATACCGAAGCATATAAAGATAGCTTATTAAATCAATCAAAACTACAAATTGATAAGCACGAGATGTTTGTGACGAGATATAAAATGTTGGTACAATGTACAACATATATTTTCATATCCTGTATGTATTGTTATTGCTGGTCTCATATTTACTTCCGCTGTGTTGATACAAACAAGCTATTTTCATTGTCTACGGATCTGTGCAATGGTAAAACTTTTAGATCATAAATGGGTATAAGAAAACTCCGAACAAATGGCTGATCGCTTAAATACCACTCCTTTATTGGAGTTTAATCCCCGACTATCAGCGATGTATTTGTGATGGGATTTAAGGACGGTTTGTTATGTAACTCAATCAATCTTTGACCTGGAGTGTTTGAACTCTGTCTGGTACAAGACAAGATGACGTCAATGTACAACATTAAGCTGTGGTGATAATTTGTGTGTTAAAACGCATTGTAAAACATTAAGTAAGAATTAACCTCATGCATCGTGAAAGCAACTATTTGAACATTGATTTCCTGTCAGCATATCCTCAATAATTTATCGTATTTTGACAAAGTGCTTGAGCGAAAGTGACTTTTAAATTCCCATGATCTCTCACCATGTTGACTATCCATTTTCTTCCAATCATGTTCTACCTACAATTCACTCATGTCTCACTACTTCACAAATATCTCTCCACACGTATACCCTCCCCATCTCTCTCTCTCCATCTGACTGACCACTGTCTGCATCAGATGACCTCCACACGTACACCATCCCCATCTCTCTCTCTCAATCTGACTGACCACTGTCTGCATCAGAAGACCTCCACACGTACACCATCCCCATCTCTCTCTCTCTCCACCTGACGGACCACTGTCTGCACCAGCTGACCTCCACACTATACCCTCCCCATCTCTCTCTCCATCTGACTGACCACTGTCTGCACCAGCTGACCTCCACACGTATACCCTCCCCATCTCTCTCCATCTGACTGACCACTGTCTGCACCAGCTGACCTCCACACTATACCCTCCCCATCTCTCTCTCCATCTGACTGACCACTGTATGTACCAGCTGACCTCCACACGTATACCCTCCCCATCTCTCTCTCTCTCTCTGACTGACCACTGTCTGCACCAGCTGATCTCCACATATATACCCTTCCCACCTCTCTCGCCATCTGACTGACCATTGTATGCACCAGCTGACCTCCACGCGTGTACCCTCCCCATCTCTCTCTCCATCTGACTGACCACTCTCTGCACCAGCTGACCTCCACACGTATACCCACCCCATCTCTCTCTCCATCTGACTGACCACTGTCTGCACCAGCTGACCTCCACACGTATACTCTTCCTATCTCTCTCCATCTGACTGACCACTGTCTGTACCAGCTGACCTTCATACGTATACTCTCTCCATCTGACTGGCCACTGTCTGCACCAGCTGACCTCCACACGTTTACCTTCGAGTTTATCTTCACTCATGCCTTACCCTATCTCCACTACTGTCCTGTATTGTAGACTCTATGCCCCCTCTGTCTGTGTCCTACCTTCCCTCACATAGGCCTGATTTTCCAGGGATTAACAAATCTACAAGGATCACTAAAGGATAAATGTTCACCAATAAATCGATATATCTGTAATTCATACATTTTAAATCAATAATTCAGTATTGACCACAAGTCACCTGTACCCATACTTGTGTATCTATACGAGTTAAAGGCATATGTAATTAGAACACATGTACGATGATAGTGGACTGTATATATAGTTAATGGTATAATGATATCGGAGATTGAATACTTCTTTTACATATAACTTGATACCAAACTTCAAACTGCCAGTATAACAGTGTTGGATTATATCCTTATTGTGAACCCACCGTAACAAAGACCGTTTAAACACGACTGATATGGCGAGGTATCACCTATTATTTTCTGTGGTAACTTAAGTACTTTACATACTTTAAACTTGATTGTCTCTAATCATCGGCTATTTTTGATATTCGAAACATTTTGCCATATAGTAGAGTTATCTTACCTAAACAACACTAAAAATGACTTCCGTAATGGTCATTAATATATTAATATACCATTCAACGATAATCACTATACATTTGTATATAAAAACTCTCATTATGGATCTGTCTCGGTAAAACTGATATCATATTATTTTTGCTTTAAGTATTTTATATCGAAGAGAAATCTATATTTAACTATATGTGACGACTCTTATGTAAACGTGACAGGTCCTTAGTGTAAAGGATTACAAGGTAAACGAAGTTAATGTCTGATTAATGTAATAAATAGACAGTTCCACTTCGGGAGCATTACCTCTGTTGACTTAATGCATGCACAACAAAAACCCGTTTTATTGAAACTGCACAGGAATGCAAACAACCGTTAAGAGTTTCAAGTATGTAGATTTAACAAAATTGTAAACTTATTGTATTTGTAAAGTGTATGTGCTAACAGGAATCGTGTTTAAAGTAAACACATGTTATTAATATCCGATACAGCAAAAGTATAGTCACAAGGGTATTTTATCCAAAAAAATGCTACATCAATTTACTTTACACTGCATATAGGGATAAGAAAACTAAAATTAAAAAAATAAAATGCAAAATGAGACAAATTTCCAGACCAATACTTTCTTGTTTCGTGTACACAAAGTTTTCTCAAGTATTACAGATACATACAGTGAAGAGCTACACAAGATTGCGTAGCTTAAATGAAATTCGAAACTGCTGGATAGAGAACAGACTAAAGTTGTGTCAAATATAACAAACAGATGGGGTAGGGTAGGTTTTAGTATAGTATGTAGACAGAAATGAATTAAGTACAATGATATATCTCGAGATAAAAGGCTATATGTGTAGGTTTAAATAGAAACACTTGTTCAGACAATAGGTACTACCGAAATAAACAGAGGGATCAGCTATAGTGGTGTACCTTTACGTAATGTTAGATAGAGCCGAAGTCTAAACACCGTGATAATTTACAGCAAATTAAGAAAGATTCACAACTCTGCTAAATTTTTACTTGAGTACTAGAAGTTAAAATGACGTCAGTTACAATGAATCACTTCTGATATGGATGTAGATACACAGTAGATTGACCAGATATAAAGAACAACAACCTGTGAAACACAGGTATTACCTTTTGTGATAATAACTTCTAATGCGATTTGTCAGTCTTAATACCCCACACAAGCCTTCTTAGTAGAAACCCAAAGGTAAGGGAAGCCTTGAACATAGGTACAATCAGTATACATTATAGACTTAACGACAAGTACGCAACTATACCTGGGTATGTATATTCAATTACTTATTTGTTATGATTTGGAAAGGCAATACGGCTGATATCTTGTCTGTAAAGAGGTTTAATGATTCCCATTTCATCTGGGATCTATTAAATGTTCTATTCGTTATTTTCTAAGTTTTGAAAATTGAGTGGAAATCACTATCGCCGTCTTTAACATGGTGTTGTATCTGTGATTAGCTACAATCGATGTAGCTTTATTGATTTCTGAACGATAATCTAACGTTTTGCTCCATGATTTCACACAAATTGTTGAGAAAATTCATATCAGATGTGTAACAAGATAACCACTTGTAGTGTATATTACAAAGGTGCAGCAAAATTGGAGCATTTTCGATGTTCAATTCATTTCCTCCCGAACAGAATACAAAGGCAACTAATTGAATGCGCCTTTCTGATTGGTCAAAACTATAAACAGAAAAATAAATTGTATCATTGGAACGCTTAAATGGTATCACATATGTTTAGTACAGTACATGTCGTGGTAAAGGATTTAATCTTTACATATTTTAAGTTAATTAATTACGCGGAACTCACAAAATAGCCCAGTCTCAGCTACTTTACTGATCACATTTAATGTGTGATTTGTTGTTCATCGTTCACCGCTGTAGTTATAAATGGAGCTGTTGGAGTATTGTCTCCTATATATCCTATATATTCACTAGTCGATGGTAACGATGGATAGTACATGGAACGTTTAGGAAAAACGGAAATGGGAATCAGATCCTAAATTCCGTTTAAGTAAAACATATATGATGGCACAACGAAAGGTCCAATGATATCAATTCAATTCGGTTCAGGAATCAACCTTTCAGATAGAAGACTACCATTGCTTTTGAAAGGAGATGTGTCTTCTAGGAAACTCCCACTCAAACTCCAGTTCCGTTTAACCATAAACAAAACTAGAATCTGGTTCCCACTAAGGTTAAACGGAACTAGAATCTGGTTCCCACTAAGGTTAAACGGAACTAGGATATGGTTCCCACTAAGGTTAAACAGAACTAGAATCTGGTTCCCACTAAGGTTAAACGGAACTAGAATTTGGTTCCCACTAAGGTTAAACGGAACTAGGATCTGGTTCCCACTAAGGTTAAACAGAACTAGAATCTGGTTCCCACTAAGGTTAAACGGAACTAGAATTTGGTTCCCACTAAGGTTAAACGGAACTAGGATCTGGTTCTCAGCAAGGTTAAACGGAGCAAGAATCTGTTTCTCAAACGGAACTAGAATATGGTTCCCCCTAAGGTTAAACGGAACTAGAATCTGGTTCCCACTAAGGTTAAACGGAACTAGAATCTGGTTCCCACTAAGGTTAAACGGAGCTAGAATCTGGTTCTCAAACGGAACTAGGATCTGGTTCTCAGTAAGGTTAAACGGAACTAGGATCTGGTTCTCAGCGAGGTTAAACGGAACTTGACTTTGGTTCTCGGTAAGGTTAAACGGAGCAAGAATCTGGTTCTCAAACGGAACTAGGATCTGGTTCTCAGTAAGGTTAAACGGAGCAAGAATCTGGTTCTCAAACGGAACTAGGATCTGGTTCTCACTAAGGTTAAACGGAGCAAGAATCTGGTTCCCACTAAGGTTAAACGGAGCAAGAATCTGGTTCTCAAACGGAACTAGGATCTGGTTCTCAAACGGAACTAGGATCTGGTTCCCACTAAGGTTAAACGGAACTAGAATCTGGTTCCCACTAAGGTTAAACGGAGCAAGAATCTGGTTCTCAAACGGAACTAGGATCTGGTTCTCAGTAAGGTTAAACGGAGCAAGAATCTGGTTCTCAAACGGAACTAGAATCTGGTTCCCACTTAGGTTAAACGGAACTAGAATCTGGTTCCCACTAAGGTTAAACGGAACTAGAATCTGGTTACCACTAAGGTAAAACGGAACTAGAATCTGGTTCCCACTAAGGTTAAACGGAACTAGAATCTGGTTCCCACTAAGGTTAAACGGAACTAGTAACAGGAAACCAACTTCAGGTTCCCTAGTGCAGAAAGGCCACTTCACGTGAATAAGAGTAAGTTGGCCATAACACCTTGGGAAGTGGAAATGTGGTCCTCACTAAACCAAAAGTACAGAACGAGATGGTGTATACCGACCTATCCGGACATGTAAAACATCTGATGCTTTTTCAATGAAACATAGACTTCAATAATACTTCAATTACAAATGATTAATGACTGACGTTTGCATGTTCTTATCTGGAGACTACCTATGCTAGAATTGATTTTAACAATTAGTGACTCAATCGATTCTAGCTTTCAGTCTTCGTATTGTGATATGGTTTACAAAGCTTGCTAAAAGTTGTGCAGTTCAAACATAATTACATTGCAGGATCTATATATTTGCTATAAACATATGATGTGTAGCTGAAATAATTTCTCGTATATTTTCTAGCCTGTTATTTTTTAAAATATCATTGATATTGTATAGTTAAACACAAAATAAAAACCAAGATTTTGAAAACTTCGATCAATCAATAACCTTGAAATTATGCTCTGTATTTTACTGTCCTCGTCAATGTTTCAGGGTGTAGAGATTGTAGGTACTATACCTGGAATGTTACAGTTTAGATGCCTGTATATGCATGATGATACTGAAATAACCGTGAACAATTGTTTACCGATAAAGGTCACTGTTTTTTTATCAGTACACAACCTAAAACATTTTACATGGACTAAACACGCCACATTACAACACTCAACACGTGATATATTGCCGTAATAATAGCATGCCTAATTAATTTTACACTTATCCACAATGAAAGTTAATTACAACTGAATCTTGAATAAACAAATCCAGAGTTGAATGAGATATTTCTATTTTAAATAGAGCTATAATTGAGAGGTAGTTTTGTATACGTAGTTAAATAATTCACCATCAGCTATATCATTATGGAGACATCCCCCTAAAAAGTCTTAAGCGATTCTCATCACTGGTGATGGAGAAAATATGATATACATAATGTTTTAATCCAATACATTGTTAACCATTCAATTAACCCTGTACAATTTTCATTATTACATATATAAACACCATTACTTAGTCATATCTACTACCTACTATATATTCTCAGTTTTTGACTTAGTATACGCTTCAGAATTTTGTAGTATCGTAGGAAAAATAGATATTATATATTTTGTTTCAGAACATAATTTGCCCGATTTCCATAAGAAAGTCTTGGATTTTATTTTTTTCTGTTAAGCCGAATTCGAAAAAAAAAAAATAAATAAAGATAACTTATTTATCCATGTCCGTTTCAACATGTTGTCGGCCTAATATTTTCGTTCTTTTTTTTACATGGAGTGGATACTGTTATTGTTACACTAAAATTGATGTTACCTAACAGTAGGTGAAGTGCTAAGTCAGCTAAGCTTCAAACTGTTTGGTATTACATAAATCTAATTACATTTGTATCATTTAATGGATAAGTTCGTTACATGTGTATCTTCATCGTCCAATCCCACACTTAGACATCCAAGTTCATGGCCTTTTAATGGATAATTTCGTTACACGTATAAATTCATCGTCCAATCCCACACTTAGACATCCAAGTTCATGGTCCTTTATTGTTGAATAATTCAATTTATCAAATTTTCTGATTTATTGAAATGCTGGTGACATAAAGCAAGATATTTTCCTATCATATGTTTACACCTTATCTGCAGGTCCACCTCTCCTCCAATCACACCAATACATCTCCCGTGTAACAAGTACTTCCTTATTACAGCCCACTGTTTACACGTAACAATATACATCGAGGTTTTCATCCAAAAACCGGACAATCAGGAGAGAAGCACGTGATTAGCTCTTGTTTACGATATAACCGCTATATATCTCAATATGAAAGGAGGAAAATGGGACTTCTAAACAAAGGTCTGACTAAGTTAAGGATAATAGCGGAAAGCACTTGATGATAAATTATTGTTAATTTAAAGCGTATTCATAAAGAATATAAGAAATAGAATATAAAATAGACAGAATGATTACTTTTAAGTCATTTAATCAGACATCAAATATTTCAAGGAAGAATTGGCTGTAAATAATGCAGATTATTTAATTTGAAATTCAAAGCATTACTTTAAGGAAATATTTTAAAACATTATCTAACAATAAATCATCTAACAAGAGAAAAGAACGTGCACTTCAGTCAAGGACATGCTAGGACTGATATAGGTAATCATTTCACTTGATGTTTGGGGATAATAAATTCTCGGATGACCCTGACGAGAGGGCTTTATGGAATAGAAGTCAAATAAATCTCTTTATCTCTGATATCGATTTCAAATCACGAATGGCATGGTGTGAAATTAGCCTGAGAAACCCCTGCTGGCAAAACATCTATAAAACTGGGTCTGATACACGTTTGTATGGAGTATTATGTAAAGCTTTAATGGGACGGCTGTCGGTGGCCAATAAAGGACGGAACTCCGACAGGTAAATACCACAGGTAGGCAGTAGACTGTTCTTCATTTACAAGTGTTTAATATACATTTTATATCAGATTATGTCATCTGGGTCTCCACGCAACTTCGGAGGTACGCTTTCTTTATAACAAAGCGAGATGTTCAGCGTTATTGATGCAACACGTTTCCGTCAGTAAAATCAAGCTGTAGGTAACTATAAATACTTGCACCTTCATCACAGGTTTTTGTACAGATGTACGATATAATGTGTGTATACTGTGTTATGTACCTTCATCACAGGTTTTTGTACAGATGTACGATATAATGTGTTTATACTGTGTTATGTACCTTCATCACAGGTTTTTGTACAGATGTACGATATAATGTGTGTATACTGTGTTATGTACCTTCATCACAGGTTTTTGTACAGATGTACGATATAATGTGTATATACTGTGTTATGTACCTTCATCACAGGTTTTTGTACAGATGTACGATATAATGTGTGTATACTGTGTTATGTACCTTCATCACAGGTTTTTGTACAGATGTACGATATAATGTGTTTATAATGTGTTATGTGCCTTCATCACATACTGTGTTACATCACAGGTTTTTGTTAAATATAATGTGTATATACTGTGTTAACTTCATCACAGATGTACGATATAATGTGTGTATACTGTGTTATGTACCTTAATCACAGGTTTTTGTACAGATGTACGATATAATGTGTGTATACTGTGTTATGTACCTTCATCACAGGTTTTTGTACAGTGTGGATGTACGATATAATGTGTGTATACTGTGTTATGTACCTTCATCACAGGTTTTTGTACAGATGTACGATATAATGTGTTTATAATGTGTTATGTGCCTTCATCACAGGTTCTTGTACAGATGTACGATATAATGTGTTTATACTGTGTTATGTACCTTCATCACAGCTTTTTGTACAGATGTACGATATAATGTGTTTATAATGTGTTATGTACATGCATGCATATTTTATAGAACGCGTGTTTCTATTCATAAATCAACTTGCCTAACACATGCACACACACACACCTAACATAACATATAAGTGAACATCATTAGTACATTTGATATCATATTTTGATACGCTATAACAATACTCCACAAAGAAACACTTCTCTCTCTTTAGGTTTACTGTAAGGAGCGTGAACCAAATGTCTCGGTCTGGAAAAAAGTGTTCTTTGTCAAACACGCACACATTAGACATTGCTATTAAATTGTTTCTGTCAGTATCTAGAAAGTCCAGATAACAAACATAAAATATTCGGTACATGATTAAGGGGGACGTTTTTCATGTTAATACGGTGCCAATGTTAACACTTCAATATCTATACATAGATTTACTGGCTTTTTACAGACTGTAAGTGTAGTGACTTACTTCGAAGTCTTCACCTCATCACATTTCTGTTCCATTCTCGGCTACCCCATGACTAGGAAACTTAGTAACTCATAACAAATTCAATATTCTGAATGACCTAATTTCAACAATGTATCACTATACATTGGAACTGGCTTACTATAGAAACACATATATGATACCTATATAATATACCAGTATGTCAATAACACTGTACTGGTATATCGAATATTTCTCCTGTACAACACGAGATAAATAGACATTGTATCATCCAATCTCCTAACGGAGGACTCATTCTCTAGATATAAGTTGGTAACAAAAACGTTCCCATTTACCCAGCTAGGTAGACTGGACCTAATTACCTAGTAATAATGAGGTATTCATTTCATTAGCAAAGAATGACCAATGACAGTATATGAGATAATTCTACCATCTAGCTCATGCACCGGCATCTCGTAATATAAGTACAGTAATACGTTATCTGTTAGCAAACGGACAGCCTTCTGACCCCGGTTGCTTTAAGGTTAGTTAAGATTAAACTAGCGGCTTGCGAAAAATTCAAGTGTTGCCATAGAAAATACTAGAGCGTTATAGAAAAAATTAAAATTAAAAATATATCAAACTGACCTGTCCCAACAAATCGACAGCTATGAAATGATAAAGAATGTTCCCAATTTAGTTTAATTTGTGCTTGACAAATTTTTGCTAACCCTTGGTTATCTCTAACCAACCTTTAAACAAGCGGAGCCTGGGTATTTTTTTTTCGGATTACACTAGGACGACATTGTAGAAGCACATCCCACTGATAATGAAAAAAATCGTTATGTAGTATCATAGGACATCATGTGTGTTCCGATGGCATTGTTCTTATTATCGGAAAGCCTCTAATAACAAATCGATTACTTTGTAGAAGTGAAGTCTACAGTTCAGTTCCCTAATTCCCTAATCATTTCCGGTTACAAATGAACCTATCGTCTGCTGTACTGACATAAATTCGATAGTATTTCCAACCCAGCAGCGACTCTAATGTACAAAACCTAGGCAGGTAGGCGGATGTGAAGAAACATTCTATGTTGTTGACATACAATCTGTATATAGGTCTGTTGTTACGTCCATTGTTAAAGCAAACCTATTTCTATAGATACAATGTTTAAACTACACTGGTTGGATATTGTTATAATCAATTTGTAACCAAACAAACGGTTCGACGATGCTGCTGACATTATGTATCAGCTCTAATGTCAGCCATTGACCCGTGTGACATGACAAAGCATTGCTGTCCATTTTCCTAACCTAACACGTATACTTGCTTCAGAACGAACATTGTATACCTTTTTATTTCAGATTTAAGACCGAAGAAGACTTGTATTAAACACTTATAAGTTTCCAATATTTTTCTATAAAACACTTGCTTCACTTTTCAATGATCAGGAAGTTAACATTCTTATGGTGATCAAAATGCAGTGTTTTTTTTCGATTTTCGTATTTTGAACCTGCAAATTTGTTGTCGGCTAAAAAGTACTCTTAGTGAACGGAATACATATTTTAATAAACATGATTTATATTTGATTATATTAGTTTGATCATCTGTTTACAGGCTGATTGGGAGGAGATCATATTGTTAGGGAAAGGAGAGTTCCTCAGCTGTGACAATGAGGAAACCACACTTCTCAGACGACAAGGAAAATGTACATAATCCAGGTACAAGGCACACCTGTGGTGACAGGAAAAAATCTGAAACAAGTAATACAGACTCTAATGAACAGTGTGTGAAGGAGATCGTGTGTAAAGATGTCTACCTGATGGACAAGACAGGAGGACGATTCGACAAGAACCTTCTGGCCAACAGTCTTACGGCCAAACTTAAACAAAACATCCCAGGCGAGTTTACCACCAAGAGACATGTGATGCACAAACTCCGCCGGGAAGGCTTGAAAGATTATGTTCACTTAGAAAATCTCAACAAAAAATACGATAGCGAAATGCAAGTGCAAACGAACAAGCTTGACAATGAGAGCAATCTTTTGCTTCGTAGACACGAAAAGATGCGGAAACAAAGTGAATATCAAAGGAAAAATCAGGAAAAAATTCGGTCTCAAATCAGGAATCCTTCTTTGAAACAGGGAGATGCTGCTTCGTCCGTATTTCCTCAAATCAAATATTTTTCCCAGGCACATGCGGCTTCGCATCCTCCCGATGACGCCACCGTTGAAGTGCATCCTTCACACCAGTTAGAGACAGCAGCGTTTCCGTCGTTTTCAGTTGACACACACGATCCAACAAATGTTAAAGTTTTCAAATATCAAGGAATATTTCAACCACAGAACAAATATTCCAGTAGACGTACCAGTGTCAGATCGTCTGGATCCGGAGGGATATTAAAAAGAGATATGAATACTCCAGAATATGAAGTCCTTACTCTCTCCTTGGAGGACGGTACAGAGAGTAGGGCGTCAAGTAAAAATCGAGGCGACAAGAAGCGAAAGGGACTTCGTGTGACTTGGAGTGGAGTTGAAAGAGAATTTGAAAAGGGGCGGCAAAATCAGGATGATTTGCCTTGCCATGACAATAGCAGTCGCGGTGACGATGTCGCGTCTACAACTAGTACTACAAAAAGTAGTGGTTACGGAATACATTATAGACAAAGCAAACGAAATAAGATCGAAAACATTGGTATCAAGTGGAAACTGCCACCAGGATCAAAACAATCCAACCGCGCTGTTAAATCGGCTACAGCCACATATACTGCGTCTTCACGTTCTAGAAATCTTATGCCAGTGTCGGGCGGTCTTCAACAGACAGGAATGTCAGTGACTCGCACACGATGGCACGTTCCCTCTGCGCCTCCATTGTCATCGTATGATCTATACAGGGAATGGCTTTATAAGCTCGACAAGCTGAAATCGCCCATGGAACCTAAGGAATTCCTAAAGGAAGTGCCTGCTATGGACAATAAAATAGACAGCTGTAGTCCTGCTTACACCCTACCTGCCAATATCTCAGAGCAAATGAACTTGTCCATATACGCCGCGTCCAACGTTGTGTAGACGGGATCATTATAGTATATATATGTAACTTTTAAGTATTATGCGAATTAACAGGTCTCTATCAGCAGATATTTATGTGACGTGCTAAGCACTTTGTATTCACGATGAAAATATTTGTAGGTGTAACACAGTGAGATATGTCAAGCTAATTCAAATTTCAATACATTTCAAATAAGAAACATCACAAACCACTCTCTATTAGATTGATTATTAACGTTTATCAAACGTTACTTTTTTAGTAATACGAATTTTACAACAGTAAGACTGATCATTTTGTAGAGAGAGAAAAAAATTGTGTTTTACAATTTACAGTCATGGTGGTAAATTATATCAAATATATTAAACCAAGTAAGCATCATGTCTTATATTTGTACGATAAAAAGGATGATATATGAATAAAAGAAAGATTTACACGGAGGCGCATGTAAAAGTTCAGGAAGAAAAATACCAGGTGTTCTGGAACAATCAGCGTCTTCTGCTTCATGAATTACACCCGCAATGTAAATCTTGGTCAATACAAGTAAGTAATGTCACTTTCTCAAATGAGAACAAAGTGAACAAAAATAACTTTAAACTTGTTCACTAAATAAATATCCTTCCAACTTTGTACAATAATTGAGACACGTTAATAAAGAAGACACAACGTGAGTTAAACTTGTAAGATGATATGGTCATATCAAGATATTAGCAGTAATACTTACACCACGTTCCAATGCACAAATTACTCAAAAGGCATATACAAAAATGTGTGTTTTACCTTAGACGTATAGAGGTTCATTACTACCAGCTATGCACATATTTATGTTACGTACAATTTGACGGTATTTCAATTACTTTAATTGGGAAGAAAAGAAATGTATCCTCATCTTTTTCAATATGTCATTGCATATCTCGCTATTTGGTTAATTTAGTTTGTTTATCAAGAAGTTATGAAGTGCGTTAAATAAAAGTTTGTACTAACATGTCTTGATTATGCTACAGTATTATGTAACAATAGCACTGACCAGTTATAAACCAAATGACATCGTATTACGACCATCTTTTAGTTCGGACTGATCCGGCTCTATACTGAAGATTTAATACATTTATATAACGGTATACTGTATATTAGTTAAAACGACAATTTTATAATGGAGGATATAGGTGTGCTCAATAAATGCTGTATACGACACGGAGGTCATTAATTGTATGTAACGAGGGAAAAGAATAATACTTGTAATAAATATAGTGTTCAATTGTCAGTATGTTTGTTGTGTTGGTGTGTTGGTGGGTTAAGAAAGTGTAAACATACACACATACCGTACGTATAGCTGATATTTTTTCTTGTTTTAAAACGATCGAATTATGTTTTAACAAATTCAAATTTCTCGGTCTGATTGTTAAAGGACATCTTGTACACTTGTATCATTATTAGGATTCGATTTCCGCGATCACTTTACCGCGAAATAGCGAAAACATCGAAAATAACCGGTTATTTGGTATATATTACAGACATAAAGTAATTACTAGGGACATTAAATCTTCTATTTGCGTATGTATTCCTGTATGTATAATAGGGCGAGTCACAAAAGGCTGCCCCAGCTGTTTGTGGGAATCTATATTACCCTAGAATCCTGTGCCCTATCATCGGATATTAATTTAACCTATATTCATAAGTAATAAATTGGTGACACATTTTGAAGACTTCACCAGCTTACACAAACAATAGTATAGCAATGAAGTGTGGTGAGTTTTAAAGGTCAATATTGATACTCTACCACTTAGAACTACACGAATGTTACAATGTCTCACATGGCCTCAGTCTGAATTAATAAGTGGAGTTATCATGTAAATAAAACCAGGTGGCCATTCCGCCCTGAATTTCCAAATCTTTTCATTGCCTGTTGAGATATCCCATGCCTATTAGACATTAACATTTAGTCACGTTAACTCATACGTACACATGCATCAACATATATTTTCCAATATGAGATTTCCTAAATGAGTAAATAATCTGTTTTGCTCCAAATGTATTTTTCAAAATGTTTATTTGTAGATTTGTTGTATGTAACAGAGGCGATCTATCAAAGCTGTCAAAAATGCACATCTAAATGAACCTGCATTTTATTGTTTACCCGTTCAAGCTGAAATAAACCACAACATACATATATTATGGCGTTAACGGTGTGCTACTGATCTGTCGGGAGATGCCTATTAACTGTCACGCCTAGATTAGCATATACAAAGGTAGACTTGCATATGTAAATTTACACCAACGGATCATTTCCAAAAGATTTCAAGATAGAGAAAGTTCTGTTGACATTACAGAAGTCACATTAGGTAGACATGCAGGCATCACATGATCTGTGACAAGCCGGTTTATATGAATGTCACCTCGTTTTATTGATAACTTACCATGACGTTTACACCTGTAAGTCTTTCACCACAAGTTGACGTCAAATGATGTTAATTCACAGTAGTAGAGCATTACAAATACATGGAGAAAAGAAAGGAATGTATTAAAACAAAACGGAAAAGTGCGGAAAAAGCAACGGTAAAAGGTACTACAAACAGCATGGAAACAAGTCATTAAAAATACGGACATATCTAATTTACGAAGAAAAAAAACCGCATATCTATTTTGATCCTACAAAGTTACAATTTGTTTACCAATATATCGAAATAATTGTATCTCTTTTCTGAAACAGTTCCGTGCGTAGAATTGTATTATGTAAACATGTTGCTGTCTTATGTTTACAAATATACATAATTAATTGTGTCAAATTCAGAAGGGCTTGAACTTGGACAGGAGTTACGGCAAACCTCTCAGAGAATAACATTCCATAAAAATGTTGTTATGATATCTACATAAAGAAACAGAAATTGTCATGCTAAATGTTTGCAGCCTTAAACGTTTAGCAAATCGTCTTCAATTTATAACTTTTGGCATCATAATTCAGTGGGTTCGTTGAAATCAGTTGCAATGAACCACGCCAAGGGAAACAACTCGTATTTCATATGTTTGTTAAAAGAAGAGAAACAATGCATTCACTGATCAAGTTAGACTACAGAATATCTACAACGAAAATGTATCATAAAGTTACACAACTGTATCGCCGTATATCTGTGTGATTCCTCATACTGGAACAACCGTTACAGCATTGCTGTGGTGTATGATAAGTTCTCAAAGATATGCAGCTAGCTTTAAGTATATTGAGACGCATATATAAGGGAACACGTTTTCCCTTAAAACAATCTCGTCCGCGGAAAGACCGAAAGGTCGTAATAGTGAGCGTAAAAACCCGATAAATGAATCCTTTAAACGCTTTGCTTATTTTATGATTGTTTATCATTACAGGTAACGATAACGGTTATATGTGATTATAGAGCCTGTGACAGGGGCTACAATAACCCACAACATTTGTGTGCAGTATATACGAAGTCGCTACACAGAAATGTATGATGAACTTACCCTGTGGAGGAAGATATGAGCAACTCATACTGGATATAAAGTTACGTATGCTTTATACAACAACAAAAATAACAAGAAAAAGGAATTAGGGCGTCAGAATAGAACTTCTAAAAACACAACCAGTAGAAAGTAAGACTGTGACGTTTCGATGACTACACGGTCACCTTCATCAGAGTGGAGCGTACTAGCACTGACGTACGTAGTGCACGAGATCTACACGGACACCTTCATCAGACACTGGAGTGGAGCGTACTAGCACTGACGTACGTAGTGCACGAGATCTACACGGACACCTTCATCACACAAATGACTAGAGTGGAGCGTACTAACACTGACGTACGTAGTGCACGAGATCTACACGGACACCTTCATCACACACTAGAGTGGAGCGTACTAGCACTGACGTACGTAGTGTACGAGATCTACACGGACACCTTTATCAGACAAATGACCAGTGTGGAGTGCACTATCACTGACGTACGTAGTGTACGAGGTGGTACGGAATCGAACAACTTTTACGGCTGAACTATAATCCTATGTACACCAAGGTCGAAAATAATGTGACGAGATGGTAAACATATTATAGACTAAGATTCACAAGATGGTGCCAATGTACTGTGGTCAATTCGGCTACGCTATGTTCAGCATTTTGCCACAGATATGAAAGGCCTGTCAGCAAACATTCAGCTAATTTTCCTTTGCCATGGCATTGCAACAGTCATGAAGCCTTACAAGCCTACCAGAAATATCACAATTCGTCCTAAAAATTATAATAGCTCAAATTGTATTGACATTACCAACCTAAAATGTTCTAATATATATATATGGCGTGATATTTTTTATAGATTGTCCACGCTGACTATAGGTAAGGAAAGGTTGTTCGTCCATATGTTCCGAATAATCGGATGTCTGTATGAGTAAATGAAATCCCTAACAGATACTTTTATGGGAAGGTCACTTGTCATCCTGACAAGACAGTGATGATGAGCGAAGCAACGACAGTAATGTAACAAAATTGCATATATCAGTAACCATATTTTTGGGATAAAAGAAGTCCTGCCCAGCACGAGGTGAGTGCGAGTTAGAATGATATCTATTGTAAATTTAGTATATACATATTTAAAGTTTTTAAAATTCGTATTTGCTTTAATAATAACAGAAAAAAGCAATAACTTGCTGAAATAAGTGAGAAATTAACAGTTCCTTACATATGCGTTTCAATATATACATGTGTATATGTAAGCAACTTATTTTTGAGGCCTGTAATACTTCAAAAAATGGTCGATGAAAAATAACCGGAAAAGAAATCTTCTGTTTTACTGAAAATATAACGTCATATAAATTTTACAAGTTAGAGCAGTATATATTCAGACAATACAGTTAATTCAAAACTATCATATACATTGTATCGGTTAACTGAAAATCGATCGGGCTTAGTATGAGCAAGGTTACCTCCCTTTGTATATGGGCTCGTCTACTGAAAAGCCGAAAAGCCTTATAGTAGACGTAAAGATGGTAAATAAAATCAAAATTCGATTAATTCTGTGTGGATTAAGTAAATTGTATTTAATTTTATTGAGTAAAGTTCATTCTACTTGTAATATTGCATTATTAACGATGTGTGACCGTCATTTCCTACATTTATAAAAACTATGATGACGATTTTTCTTAACTAAAATACTACAATATAGCAAATTCCCTTGGTTTTCATAAAAAAGAATATTATAGAACAAAGACACAAGTGAATAACACATTTAAGTACAAATTAAACTTTAGATATTTGAAACATTTCGTGTAAGCATCTTGGTTACTTTCTCAAACATAAACCTGTTCATAGTAACTGATTTCAACAATACTGTATTTATGATACTTGAAAAATCAAGAATGATTTTTAAACTTCGTATCTTCCTGTACAAGTCGTTAACTAAAATGCAGCTATTCAACGATAAAAGAATATAATGTTTACAGATAACACAAGTGTTTGTTTGTATTGACAACATCTTCTCAGGAAGAATGGCTGGTCCTGTTGTTTTACGTAAAAACTAAAAAGGACAGAAAAATATATAAGCAATCATCATATCGACCAGACTGAATGTCCTAACACCATAAAACAAAAATTGTGTACAAATTCCAGACTCATAGAAATTAGTCATCTTTCTTTTCCGTCTCCTTTGATACCAATGCTAATTGATACTCACATTTTCGGCAAAGACAAGTACAATATTAAATATCATGGGCTGAAAGCTATACAACCGGCGTGCTTAATGGTAGCGCTGAAAATTCTCTTTAACATCAATGAACGAACAATGTCCAGCTAGACTGACAATGGAGATATAAAGATATGGAAGGATTAACTGCCAATGTTGTGGAAAAGAAAGACATCTTTCTACTCTTATTTCACTACGTATACGCTGAAGCGCCTGTCACTCGTTGATATATTAACAACAGCGCATCACAATAGGATTTGTGGACAGAAAACTAATAGCTGTAATTACCTCAGTACATTGTTCAGAATCTTGTCCAATATGATTGATTTATCGATTAATTGATTTATTGATTGATTCAGAGCGTCTTAAAGTTTTCATGTGTAGTAACTTTTTCCATTACCATGATTGAAAGGAAATGAAATGAATATATCTCAATGTTATGCCTGATGGTACTGATTCCAATGAAACAGGTTAATCTATGTTGTATATACAGTATATAGCTTGTTCCATCTCTAATACACTAGCTGTTATTAGCTACACAAGACCTTTAGAGTCCTGATTATAATATTTAAATGGCAGACAATGTGATCTAACAGGACATCAAGTTCATGTAGAAAATTGACCATCTGGCATATAGATTTATACCTGTATGGCATGTACAACTGTAACAAGTCTTATAATGATGTATAAGTAATGTTTAAACAATGACTCAGCTATGGTTTAATACCATAGTTTATTTGGCTTATAAACAATGCAATATGTCTGAGACAATGCAACACTGCTACGTAAGTTGCTTGTTCTATTGTTGGATATGCCTCCTGTAAACAATTTCAAATAAATCTGATTGGTCAATTCGCTGGCCCGTGAAAAGTCCATAGTCATACAGGAGAAGAGATTTAATGGCGTCGTAGACGAAAAACGCAGGGAATATTATGTGATCAAAACATAATCTTATTGAAACCATTTTAATAGAAAGTTCGTTTGAATTGATAAAATTAAGCACGAATATGAGTTCCATTGATGAACGGAAAATTTGGAAACATTGGGCTTACCTGAAGAATGAGCTACCCGCAGATGAAATTGTGGATGGAATGGTTGAGGCAGGAATCTTTGCACCAACCCAAGGGAGAGATATTCTTAGCGTTCAACCAAACACACGACAAATGAAAGCTGAAAAGTTTCTCAATAGTCTTATTAATGCTGGGGACAAAGGTTTTGAAACGTTTTGTAACATTATGAGACGGGACAACGAAAACCGATACAAAGCCATAATGGAAAGGCTAGAGATAGGAGAGAACGCAGGAGGATGTACTGGCGGGGGTGCTTCTGCCTCCAATGTCATTCACGTTCGACCTACAGGTTCAGGTGAGGACAAACGCCGTTCTATGATAGATATGCCAGTGTGAATTAGATATTGTACATACGACTAGCTTTTGAATGTTAAGGTACCTCAAACGGTAATAGAAGAATGTAAAAATATAACGATTTACAAAGTACAGCGAATTATTGCATTAGAAATCCGGTAATACAAATTAGTATGTCCAAACAGCATTATAACCCGTTTTGATATCATTGCTTGTCATATACTGTAAGTTAGCACAAGAAAATTAAACCACAGTTAGCGAAAGACATAAATATTTGACTTCTTTTTTCGTGTCCTTGTAATTTATCACATTGGAGAAAAATATGTAACTCAATATTGTCTATGTATAACTAATATTTGTTATCTAAAAAAAATTCTTTAATCTTTAACAAGACACGATTTTGCTTTTTTCACATATTTTCTTATCTTATATAATTTCATAACAGAGCATATGTAAAAGTGTTTTGAAAAGTTAATATGATGTATGATTTATAAATCTCTTTGTGACTTATCGAATGCTATGGTATATATATATTGTATTGTATGATATGTACCGGAACTTAATCAAGTATACATATTATAAGGGAAATATGTGGACACTAAAGGGAGCTAACCTGTACTCCAATATGATACAACAGATATTGATTTTCATATTCTCTCAAGTGCTGCCTAAGGACAGACATTAAGTCATTATTAAAATTACTAGCGAACCGTATACATCTACTTCATACTTGAAATGTTTTCCAAAATTAGAAAAGGAAACATCTGTTAACATCATAACATAGAAATGCTATACTAAGTAAAATATGTATTATGACAAAATATTTTTGTATTTTTTCAGCTACTCCTTTAGACAAAATCAGGCCAGATTCAGGCATGTCGGGATCTCAGAGGCCCATCTCCAGCATGTCTTCTTCTGTAAGTTGGTTCACAACCTTATCACGACCTTATTATTTGGTAAATGCAGATAAATCATGTGTAAGCATAGAACTAATAATTTTGAAATATTGTTAATAAATATTTTGTCTGTCATTTGTAAAAAATGAAATATGAATCAAAATAGGGTAGAATTTTTAAGATAACAAGTGTGATATTGAACGTTTGTTGAAAGGATCTGAGATCGCTAAGTTTTTAATGTGTGTAGATAAGTTTAAATTAACGTTATATTTACTTTACCACAGTATGGACTCAGATGCATAAACATATAACTTCATCGATTAAAAAGACAACTTTCCTTAATATTGATTACCTCTGACTTGATATTTTTATCTTAACTTTCTAATTTTGTCATTTATCCCATATATAACATAAATCTGTATGTAAACAAGTAAATATCAACAAGACAACATATTTGTTTCGCAAACGTTTTCGAGCTTGTTGTCTGTCTTCAGGCAATTTGTTTATTACTCGCCTAAAGGGATCCAACAGCTTCGAAAAAAATATTTTGTCCCGTTGATATTTCCTGTTTACATATTTAGACGATACAATGTTTTCTGGAGGTTATATTAGGTATACATATAACAGAAAAATGATTGGATTATGTTTATCAATATCAACACCTGGCAAGAATCGATATGAAATTATGATATGATTTGACACATAATTACTTTTTAAAATAAATCCCAATTTGCTCAAGTACCCTGTTAAAAGTTTTATAAGGCCTAATACATAAGTTTTTGTTTTTGCTAGGTTTTTGTAACAAACGTGTTATATGACCTATCAGACCAGTATTTTTCTGACGATTCCAAATGGTTCCATCGACACGTCATAGCATCATGATGTCATAAACATTGTGACACCAACAGGGAAAGACACATGTTTGCTTTCAATCTCATAAAAGTACTAAATGATACGATGAACAGAATCTTACATTCGTTTTTATTTCATATGAGATTATGAAACTTATCACGAATGTTTTTGTTTTACCTCTCCAGAGGCTCAGGATAATGGGGAGAAAAAATCTAAGATTGGTTTCATAAATCTCATATGAATAGAAATCCATGAAAGATCCACTATTGTGAAAATTATTACTGGAGATATGCAATAAAAGTGGTTTTTACTATCTCTCTCTTGTTTTATAGAGTGCCAGTACAGATATCAGTATGCCGAGCAGAGATGGCGAAACTGGTGAAAAGAACCAGAGAAGGGGTAAATCGGCGGCTCGGCGAGCATGGAGGTCCGAGTCATCCGCTAGCGAATCCTTCCCACCAACTAACCAAGTTCCTCCAAACAATGCTATTGCCCCGTATGGAGGGTTAGCTAGGGCACCAAGTACAGGTGAGGCGATTATTACACAATCAAGGAATTCAGATTACGATGGACGTTCGGATATAGCATCTGCTTCCGGAGGCCATTCCTCTGGAGGACCTGGGGCAGATAGTAATTCACAAGGATCATCTTCTGAAGCACCAGGTGTTGATATGAAAGCGCTAGAGCAGGAATTAGTCCGTATTGCACCGACTATTGCAGAACTTTTCCAAAAATTCGCTAAGACAACGTGCAAGGAACCTGTAAGTGAAGAGGAAATACAAAACGTTAAAGCCGAAAACGAGCGACTGAGAAAAACCAATCGTGCCCTCATTGAAAAACTGAACTCCTTCCAGCACAGGATTATTCAACTTCAGTTGGAAAACAAAAAACTCAGGGAAGAGGGTGAGGGTGTGATGGAGGCAAAAGATGAGCTAGACAGGAAAGAATTTGAACTGAAAGATCTAGAAAAGAGACTTGAAGAGCAAAAACAAGCACTGGAAGAGAAGGAGATGGAACTTAACAACCAGTTGATGAAAATACAGGATATCGAGAATGATATCGCCAGACAGAAGGAGCAGATAAAGAAATTGGAGACCCTTCACGAGGAGGGACAACTCGACAACGAACGACAACAAGAAGAAATCCTAATTCTTCGAGAAGACAAGAAGAAACAACAACAGCAGATACTGAAGTTGGAATTCAAACAGAGGGTGGGAGAGGAACGTCTCCAGAGCTTAGACGCTAGGATGAGGCAGCTAGAACAACCCAAAAGGAACTTCAGGAGGAGTGATCCTTCAAAGATCAAACCAAGACGACCATTAGGAATGTTTTACAACTGAGAAATCAGTCATTGCGATCATTGGGTTGTACAAAACATAATAAAAATCAACATCGATATTCAAATAGAATGTATCTTTATCAGAAACACTGATAATGTATCCATGATGTACAGACTGATATATACCTAAGTAAAGTGAGTGGAACTAACTAGCATGTTCTATCTGGAATCACCATTAATCGATGACCGACGAGAAAGAAGAAAAGTCGGTAGAAAGGCCATATGAAATGTAACATTTTAGCCTGTAAGACATGGTGATCACTATTATGTAATAGTGACTCTACAGACACCCGTGTTATATGCAGACAGTAATGAAAGGGATGTCTTCATCAGATCGGTTTGCATTGTAGGACCGACTTTTCTGAAGGTTCAATATATTGCTGTTTAATTTCAGCCTTTAAAGTGGTTCATTTTGCTGTATCTATACAATCATGTCACTTTGAAATCGTTAGAGTTATGTCATACGTTCATCAACTCTGCTGAAAGTAAAATAATATTTTATAAAAGACTGTAGCCAAGGAAAAATTCACCTTAACGTTGGCCTAACTCGTCAAAAGTGAAAAGTGGGCTGAAGTTTGATATTGAAGCAGAACTATACATCTTTATGTATCGTAATGGCGAACACTTGACATAATCAACAGATTTATGTGAAGGCGGACCAGCACTTGGGTCAATGTTCTTTAATATACCATGGTCGACTCTGAACCAAGTGGATTCCTTTGTTTTGTAAGAACTTCAATCTTAGTTCTTCATTTTCATCGCAAACATTATTTTGAATTTATATGATACGTTGTATGTTTTTAGTTAATGTGTTGAGTGCACATCCACATAATTAAGTTAACAATGATTATTGTCACGTAACTGTTTTCTATTTACTGATCATCAACTGAAACGTTTATTATCATCAAGCCACATTCGTCCTCAACGAAGGGGCTTTCGTCACTTATACTGGTTGGGTTGATTGAATTATATTCTTAACGGGCTATCCACACAGGCGGGAATGTTAGTAGGGCCAATTCAAATTGAATCAAATTAAAACAATAATTGGCTATATATTTTTATATCTTGCAGTAGCTGATTTAAAGTGATTTCGTCTTATTTTCCATTTAATGGAGTTTAAAGTAAAATTGTATAATTTTAAAAGAACACATGGATTGACATTGGATGAAAATTCATGTAGTTAGATTACATTTGTATATATTGTACTAGACGATGATATGTTTAAAGGGTACATATCACTACTCGTTTCCTCTGTCTGTGATATATCCATGTTACCTTGTCTGACCTTCATTACATGGCTAACGTCTGCGAACGTGCTCCGGATGTTTGAAATGTGACAATTGCCCATTCATATACACACCTATATATATATGTATTTATCATGTACTTATTCCCCTGACCGAAATGTTTCATTTACCGAATTCTCTTTAAGTTTGCATGCGTTATAGTTTGAATGCGATTTGTTTACTGTTTTAGAAATGTTTTGAGACAAATAATGTCTGCTTTGTACCAATAAATGTTACATTCCTAACTTAATATTACAGAGATCTTGCGCTCATATCGTATAAACCAACTACCGCATTGTCTTTGTTTCTGAGTGTTTTATGTGCGTTCATTAGAGCATTTGTCCTTGTTAATTTATATAGAATGTTTTAACTACATATTAAACTGCGCTTGAGTACGAACATGTAAAGTTAATATAAATAAAACAAAAGATTTCTACATACAGGGTTGTGTATTTATTTATGTATCTGCGTTGTATCGAGAATTGGACCTAATCGAGCTGGAAAGAACACCTGTGCTCAGGGCACCAAATATCGAAATATCTGTAGAGATGTAGAGATGTTGATAGTGATTGCCTAATTTTATCATTTTTCATGCGCAATGTTTTCGAAATAGTTTTCAAATATAATTGACAACTTTGTCTTCCATTCATGGGTCATATGACATTAAGTGTTCCCTGTTTTGACTCAATATAATGTCTATATTCAATTAGAAAAAAACCTGTGTTATGTTTTATAAGTAATTGGAGAAAAAATGGTTGATATTCGGACATTTATTTCACTTTTACTGCTATCTAATAAATGACCTGTGAGTCAGTAATTTACACATAAATGAAAAAAAAAAATATTAAAAAATATCAAATTATTCGAATGAAAATCAATGGGTTTTTAATTTTCATTCAATAAATATTGTCATGATGTTATGATTGTGTAGATTGTACAAATTAAATATATGAATAATACAGGATTAATCGTCACACATTGCATGTCCTGAAAGTTCATACGAGAGCTCAGATGCTCCATAATTGACTAAACAGGTATTTTGTTCGCTCTGTAAAGGTCCATATGAGAAATACTTCGTATATTCAGAGTTATCTAACATATTAAACCTGTCAAAGCTCCATTAGATATTAAGATCAATTATTTAAGATACGCCAATAAACAATGTAGATTCAAGAATATGGAACGAACTCTGTGAACTGTTAAGGCGGTGATCAGTAATTTAGGACATTTCGTTACAATAACAAGATTAAACATATGATATACTTGGCAAAATGCAAATTAATGAAGCTTTGTATAGAAATGATATTCACCTGTAATACCCAGGATCAAAATGATTAATTCAGACAAGGTATCTGTAAAATAATGTGTTCGCCTTGGAGGACCTCTCCAGAAGGAAATATTTAAAGTACTGTATCTTTTAGGTTATTTTCAATTTTAAGTATTGTGTTGTTTTTTGTGGCATATTTCCACTGTTCTGTCCTTGCCTTCATACGAATAAATCTACACAAACGATTTTCGAATCAGATAAGAATATTTTCATTAAGTCCGGAAAGAATATTTTGTCAAGAAAAAAACAAAACAAAAACAAAACAAAACAAAAACTAAATACAACTTTAAAAATGTTTTTTCTCTCATTGTTATTGTGCTATTTCAATTAAACATTTCTTTTGAATACCGATGCCAAATTACACTCAGCAATATTTGTAATTACTCTGGATGTGAATAATGAAAACATTTTGATATTAAAAGATATGCATTATAAGGATATGGACCAAGCTTGTTCATACCCTATTTTTTTCAATATTAATCACGGGATAACATCGCTGGCCACGAGGCCTTGTTAAAGTTAGGAGCTTATCAGTCTTTGAACTAAAGAATGCTTGCAATTGAGATTCAAATGTTTCTGTCAGTAGTAACTTTCTTTAACTCCATGCGTGTTTAAAATGTCGATGAATTGATGCAAAAAATATAAGGAACATAGCAGAAATTACACCCGAAAATGTTCGCATCATACGGTCATATTGTTTGACAAAGACACGAGCAGGCATGATGCAAAACTTGCCTGAGCAAAGAAATAACTGTGATATCAGTAATTTAACACCACCAGCACGACGACTGCGTAAAACGCTAACAAATCGATTTGTCTGTGATTATAACGAAGACACTAATGCTATTGATTGTTGGTCTTGTGCTTTTGGTGTTTATTTCATAGCGAGAAATGGATACTTCGGAAATTTCGGTAAAGCATTTATAAGTTTGTCTTATCAGCCACAAAGGACTCGGGACCGCTCGAGAGATCTTTGGTTTTATGTATCACCATAGGGGTAAAGAAACAATGACGGTGTACCGGGGTCAAGGGTTGGATCACTGATTTTGAAGATACATTCAATTTAAACAATCTTTATTGTTTTGATGTCCAAATATAGTTTTTGAGGAGGACCTCATAGGGATATGTAAAACTATGAGTCTTGTATAATAGTCAGTTTATCTTCCCATTAAATTCATTATTAAAATAGAATTGTTCCTTTTTAACTTAATTGCGAATGATTTTGTAAATTTATGAAAACGTTCTTTTAAACTTTAGTGAAAACTAAGATCCATTATACTAACTACAAGCCTTGCGAGGTCCCCTCTATAAAATATGTGTTATTTTCAACTTACATGAACGTCACCTATATGAAGACGTTTGATTGGTTCCCATGTCGAGTATAGAGAAATGACCAGATCAGTCAACTGAGAGATAACGACACGGAAATTCATTCCATATGTGACCACAAAGAGAGCGAAAACAGCGAAGCCATTTCAAAATGGCGTCCAGCGGGGCTGGCATGGACCCTGAGGATGAAAGAAGGCTGATAAAAAATTGGACTTTAGTGAAAAACGAACTCATGGTGGACAAAATTCTTCAGGATTTTATAGACTCGAGGATTTTCTCGGAAAGTATTCAACGAGATATTAAAAATGTACAGCCGAACACTCGTCTGATGCGGGCAGACAAATTCCTTCATTCGTTGATAAAAACTGGGTGCCATGCTTATGAAAAATTCTGTGAGGTGTTGCGAAGTGACAGTAATAGGTACAAAGAGGTCATGGAAGTGCTGGAAATCAGTGATAGTTCGGATACCGGTAAGTAACTGTGGTGTTTGAAGCTACTAATTTCATCAGTAAATGTAATTTATTGATGTTTTCCTAAGTAAAGTACATGTGTTTAAGCTTTAGATGTACTGCATATGACTAATTCCAGGTCTACTTTAATAGCATATTGTCAAACTAGTCACACCTGGTATAACGTTCATTATGCTGGCAAAATAACCTACTAAATAATGAACGACAGAACGTGTGTTACCTCTATCAACATCGCAAACATATATCATAAACGAACCCAGTTATAAAATGCCCAGATTAGATATATTCCTCCACAGCTTCACAAATTTTCCGTAGTGAGGTGGAAAGTCGTTTATATCCCCTTGCATATTAAAAATAGTTTATTACAGTTGGGCTAAAATTCATTGCACAACCATACAACCAATACAACACAGACAGGCAAGACAAGGACCTCTTCCGTATGACTACATCATCATTTTCTATAGTTGAGGTACATCATATTAAAAGCATTTTGAAGATTGACGCTAACATTTAGGTAATAATAATGAAGAAGAGTCTTTATATGATTGTGGAAAAGACACACAAGTGACAAGTACCATGATAAATTGAGATGTACAGCAAAATAGAAGTTTCTCACGGTAACTCGTGTCCTGTAAATGTTAAGGGGGATTCCTTATTGGTGATGTTTTACACATCATTATATTAGGACGTAAGGACAAGATGAACTACAATTACAGAACATTGGAAAATCTATTTTACTTTCTGCAGCATGTTCCTGTAGAATACAGAAATATATTGCTGAAGAAAGTTGTTTTAAAAGATTTCATAAGAGACTTCATCATAATGTGTCGATCGTTTTAGAGATACAATGATCAGTGTAATCGAACTATGTTATGATAATGACTTTTGTGTGACCTCATGTAATGCTACTTTTTAATCTGACACGCGTAAATGCAGACTTCAGACTTCTGCAGTATACTAATATAAAACCAAAGGAAAAGGTCTGAAACTCTTGTGCAATACAACATGCTGTTGTCCACGGATGCATACGTAAATCTTGTTCATGTCCAAGATATGTACAATCAAAGAAATCGACCTCATTTTACTATAAAAAATAATTAAGAGGTTAAATAAATCTATTTTCAAAAACCGTTGTGCGTGTCCAAATTACTTCAGAAGATGCAGTTCAGTCTTATTTACATCTGTAACATGAGCATGCATTTCGGTAGGATCTGACGCGGAGGTACTCCAACAAAGATAGTTAAGTTCTCAATTTAAAAAAAATCGATCTGATAGGCATTATCAATAAAACGTGAAAGTGCACTATTTTTTCATATCTTTCATTTACTTTGGAATAGAAGTAAAATTAATTGGTACATACGATGACGGTACATTATATGATTAGATAAAAACAAGACATGAACAGTGCTATATTACATTCAGGTTTGGCTTCCATCAAGATTTATTGTTACGTTTATAAATGCAGTTGGCTTCAATTTATACCGAGGTGCAAAATAAGTATCGGAAAATGAGAACTACGAAAAAAAATTATTATAAAAAATTATCAGTGTTAGTTTATTGTATCATTGAATGAAATTAGCCACTACACTAGATTTTGCAATGATGCCAACTACAGGCTATTAATGTCTCTGCTGGAAATAGCTTATCCTCAGCTTCAATGTGCACTTGTTTTTGTACCTCAGTATACATGAAGTCCGGTCAGAGTGGGCGAGGAGTCACATCAGCACGAACATGAAAGGAGTGTGTTGTGAACCAATTAATTGGCTAATAAAACATATGCACTTTATTATTCATTTATCTTTGACATTCGATATCAATATAGAGAATTAACAATTACCTTTTAATCGGTTAATCAATTCATCATATGGGCCACGGTAGATAAACAATGGCGTTATATGATATGTTACAAGTACAAACTGTAATACGTTACATAAGTATGTGACCGTAAGGGATTAAATCATAGTTTTTTTTCGTAACAGATTTCAAAAGTAGTTCGCCATTATGTATTTGATAAACGATGACCCTAAATATACAGACTATGTTCTAATATGGCGCCGGTATCTCTGATATGTAACCGTACTTAACTGTACACTGAAAACTAAATAGAGTAACATCTTCGAAACGCCCTCTCAGTCTATACAATGATAATTATAGTCTGCCTCCTGGATACATTCGGTCGTGTGGTGATATTTTGATACATGTCATCCGAGCTCAAGGTTTAGTCTTGATAGATTTAAAACAAAAGAAAAAAATGAAAAAGAGCAACCTATAACAATGGGAACATATTTATATCTATAACAACGGGAACATATTTATATCTATAACAACGGGAACATATTTATATCTATAACAACGGAAACATATTTATATCTATAACAATGGGAACATATTTATATCTATAACAACGGGAACATATTTATATCTATAACAACGGGAACATATTTATATCTATAACAACGGGAACATATTTATATCTATAACAATGGGAACATATTTATATCTATAACAACGGGAACATATTTATATCTATAACAACGGGAACATATTTATATCTATAACAACGGGAACATATTTATATCTATAACAACGGAAACATATTTATATCTATAACAATGGGAACATATTTATATCTATAACAACGGGAACATATTTATATCTATAACAACGGGAACATATTTATATCTATAACAACGGGAACATATTTATATCTATAACAACGGGAACATATTTATATCTATAACAACGGGAACATATTTATATCTATAACAACGGGAACATATTTATATCTATAACAACGGGAACATATTTATATCTATAACAACGGGAACATATTTATATCTATAACAACGGGAACATATTTATATCTATAACAACGGGAACATATTTATATCTATAACAACGGGAACATATTTATATCTATAACAACGGGAACATATTTATATCTATAACAACGGGAACATATTTATATCTATAACAACGGGAACATATTTATATCTATAACAACGGGAACATATTTATATCTATAACAACGGGAACATATTTATATCTATAACAACGGGAACATATTTATATCTATAACAACGGGAACATATTTATATCTATAACAACGGGAACATATTTATATCTATAACAACGGGAACATATTTATATCTATAACAACGGGAACATATTTATATCTATAACACAAATACCTTTTTAGTTATTTAAATAAGTATTTATGCCGCTGATTTCAGATCCATGAAGAGTAATATTTGTTAAGAGGATTTCCATCTATTGCGAGGGGTCATCTCACCGACGTCGTTTTTCTACGGCGAATCTTTCATAGTTACTTAATCTGAAATAATGATAACCTGTCATTAAACGCCCTTTTTCTCTGTTCCCCTGACTAACCTTTGTAGGCAGGTATATAGTAAAACCACAGAAATACATCACCGTGAACCGAGATATACAGGTAGGACCCCGCGATATGCTTCAGTAATATAGTGCACATATGAATTGAATAAAGTAACTTTCATTTCCAACTCCGTAACTAATTCAACATTTAAGATTGGACCGTTTGAACTGTTAATAATAAGTTACTAATTTGTATGTATGAAAATATAATTCATATGTATGATATATGATGAAAATATAATTCATATGTATGATATATGATTCATATATATGAAAACAACAGAATTCGTGCTAATCAATAACAAAGTTATAATTAAAACACAAAAAGAAAATATTACATTTCATACATTTTATATCCATTTTCAGGATCAGCAAATTCAAAAGATAACAGCAGGCCATCGTCAAATGTATCAAAGGTAAGGTATAAGCTATGTGGACACTATTTATTGAAAGAAAACATAACTGTAAATTTACATGTCCTTTAACATGGTTGTTTGGTTTACAAAAAAAAGTAAAATATCTGTTATGGTATATCTGTTATGTTACAATGTTGAAATAAGTTTAAAAGACACTAAACATGTGCAAATGTTTACATTGATGATATAATAGATCTCAACTTGTCTTTATGTATCAAATGGAATCAGTTTATCTTTTGTAAAGATGTTGGCATGAATGATGAATGAATGAATTAGTATGGCAAAAAATAATATCTGCCGTGAAATTTTGATATGCACATTTTGTTTCTTAAGATATCAAAATGACTTATGTTATAAATCTTAAAGATGAGTGTATAAATGTTTTTTTCAAACAAGCAGGAATGAAACTTAATGGTAGAACATTGTTTCTGAATGGGGTCGGGCTTGTTTCACATATATAGTAGAGTTCTGTATAGTAGAGTCAAACGAGCGAAACATATTGGTATCATAACTTCAAGAATAACTGTTCTGATTTCATTTCATACATTTCAAAGTGCCTTTTATGAAAAAAGAATATATGGCATTACTTCCCATACATTTTTCTTTTGCTATTTTCTTATAAGATTCTTTTTCATGTATAATGCATGTGAGGAAATATATTACTATTTAATTCAAAGAACCGCTAAAAAATTATCGATATTTTAATATCTGGCGTTATTTCGAATGTACTTGCTTTTGAAAATTTGCAGTGATTATGTAGCATCCTTCTGATCGGTAAAAAAAATTAATGGAAATATAAAATTGATAGAATCAATATCCCATTTAGTTTTCACGTATTACGATAATGCCTTGTCTAGTGACTACTATAACATTAAATGATCATATATCTGTTGACATTTACTCAAAAAGCCAGACCCACTCCTCGACCGATATTATTTTATATAAAAAAAATAATGATTTTCTATTTTTCTCGGGTAGCAAAAGTTCTGACTAACCCTGTAATACCGCAATTTTAAAGTAAATCTCTACCAATCTAGCGTAATAAATAGTTTTAAAAAAGAATTCGAAACGACTCAGTGCTAATTCATGATTGTACGGGAAGTCCTGCCCTCTGACGCATGCGCAAAGAACTGTAAATAAATCTGCCGTCTTCCAACATGGCAGAAAGCGTGCGAGGGAAGCGGGGAAGAAAACGGGCTTTGACGGATTCTGAGGCGAAAAGAAGGAAGATGGCGCGAGACCGTGATATCGTGTAGTATCATTTTAAAATCATATTCATAAATACTCTTATTATCGAATATTCGCTTTAGATAGATCCATTTCGCGATGTTCTACATGTTCGTTACCGTATCGTAGCCCCATTTGAGGGCCTCTTTGCAATTAATCGTAGTTTTTCTCGTAATCTGCACGTTTTTGTGTTATATCTAAGCACTGAAAGATATGATCAATACATACGTTAGATGATTTCCATACAGGATACATAGAGTATTGATTGCATTTATCGGTAAAATCTCTTTACAAGCGATGTCACATGAACGAACTACTCACCTCATCCTCCATTTTTGTTTTGGTTCTGACCGCGTCTGAACGTATCACGTGACCTCTCCTCATCAATAATCATATAAAATAAAATAAAATATGGAAAAATATCTATAACGGATTATGTCTGGCTCTTTAAACAAGAGCTGCACGTGTTTCGCGTATTCCCGCTTCTCCATTTTTAAGATGACTATGTATATGTATATATATCATGCTTGGTTATGACAACACTTGTAATTAGAGAGAAATTGATACCGAATTAAAAGTGGAACTTCAACATAAAATTTGATTATGAATAAAAACCAATTAAGAGCCATGCGAAGGCTAAAATCAAAACGGAAATAATGTCCTATGTCCTGTGTCCTGAGATGCTCTTGCTGGAGTAATTAACTTTGTATAACTATAAAGCCGGTTTGTTGATACTTGCAATTATTGAACAGCGCTGTGCTGAATTCAAATAATGACGCCGACGCCGCAAAAGTAACACTGCGGAAAAAATATCCAAAACTCAGAAAGGGATCTGCCAGGGTTAGAGCCCAGATGTGTTCCTGTACAGTTATTTCTTCTCTAGCTGGAGGACATTTCATCACCTAAGTTAAAAGAAACAAAGTGGACACTTACATATAAACACAATGTCTACACAACGGCAATGTAAAATAACTGATAATGACAAACTAGACAAACCATCCAGAATCAGGCAGTTCAGACCTGACACTCATTTTGTAATTAGCCCTAGCACAGGATTAAACTAAAACAACCTTACTTGACAGATATGTACATATACCTACTTAAACATGAGGAAAACTTCAGATTATAGTATTAATTAATTGTTGTCGTCTCTTCTTCAGAGCGAGAATCCCAGTGATGGGGAAAAGAATCAACACGAACGCAATCCCACGCAAAATCATACAGCCATTCAGACATCCAGGAGCATTCCTACTACAAATTCTATAAACACCTTGCCTTCCATCGATACATCATCCATGACTCCTGAACAGTCGTCTTTTGCACAAATGACACAGGCTGCAGCCTCAGCAATGGCTAATGTCAAATGGAATAGTAGGGATGGAGTCAATGTGGAGGTTGTGGAAAAGGGTCTGGTAGAGATTGCCCCTGCAATTGCCGAGTTAATGAAAAACATAGTTGCCACTACGAGTAGTGATCCTTCTAAGCTGGAAGAATATCAAAAAGTTCGAAATGAAAATGAGGCCCTCAGAAAGACAAATCGTGCTCTTGTGGAACAATTAAATTCGTTTCAACAAAAAATAATACAGCTCCAAATCGAAAACAAGAAGTTGCGCGACACTGGAGAAGGTACAAAGATATTGAAGGATGACCTGGAAAGCAAAGCGGCAACTCTCGAAAGTATTCGGAAGCGTTTAGAAGACCAAAAGGAGCAGTTAGAAGAAAAGGAAAGGGAATTAAACATACAGCTTCAGAAAATAAAGGACATCGAAGAAGAAAGGGATCGTTTCAGCCTTCAGATAATGAAACTTCAAGTACTGCATGACGATGGACTAGCAGAGCGTAACGCTCAAAAGGAACAAATAATAGAGCTCCGTGTTATAAAGGAAAAACAACAAAATCATATTGAACTATTAGAGGACATTCAGAGGCACGACGAAGAGGCCATGAAAATGCTGGAAGAACGCCTCAACTGTCTTGAACAATACGGAACTCCTCGGTATCAGACTGCCTCTTATCAAAAAAGTTCCACACGTGCTCGAAGAAACACCCGCGTTGTGTCTCCGCCACGTACGATGCCCTGGATGAACGGTATGGTGAGTCGTTCACACCACGCAAATGTAAAATTCCTCCCTCCTTCTCCGTCACCGCGAGAAGCAAAGAAAGAAAAAGGTTGGTCTTTCTAAAAGGAGTTAGGTCCGTGTATGTTTAAGGTTACATCTTACCGCTGACATGGACAGCCACCTCAGTCGAGCTCAATGAAGGATGCGAGACACAGATGGAGTGGAGATACTTTCTTCGTATGTTTAATAAGAAAAATATAGTAACGTAATCAATGCTGCTGTTCTCGCGCATGCACGGTGATTGGTTAGTGCAATGTAACTATAAACCCATACACATCTAGAGATATTTCACACTCAAATGATAACTATCAATTACTCGTGTTGTTATAATATTTCATATGGTCAATTATACTTCGTTAACCTGTAACATTGATATAAAAGGTGTAAACGCGCTGCCTAGGATATATCATTTCTTCAGATGATTTTTTTTTCTGTTTTGTGGGTGTAATTATGATTTTAATGGTAGATTATAAACCATGTCATATTATTATGTAAAAAACTGTTTTGAAGAAAGAAAACATGTCATAAGATTTGTAATGTTCACCTAGGATGATGTAATGTTATTATTTTGACGGGTAGTAACCATGGTGTAGTTCTGTAAACTTAAGGATATTGCAGGGTAACGCATGTCATACACGTATTCAAATATTAAACTATACACTATGTCATACTATATTAGGTAAAGTGACACGTGTATTCTAATTGGAATTTTAGCATAGCCTATTAAAATGTGGCACATTTCATCTAATTATATTAAAGGAAAAATATATATTGCCGCGTTGACTGAAATATGTACTTTTCTAATGTTAAACCATGTCACATTTCTGACATGAAGAATTTATTCCAGATAAAGTTATGTAATGTTACCAAACATGACAGACTGTTACTAGATAAAACATAACGAACGTTAAAAAACAGAGTATAGCCCTATTTGGAGGGTCGTTTGATATCACACAACTTTGTAGTGGATAGTTGACAGTGACACATCCTATGTTGCTGCTAAACTAAATGAAACTACTATTTGGAATTGTAAACTATCTTATATTGTTTTGGTTGATGTTTAAAATTACAACATTAATGTTTATAAAGATTTATCATTATCAAAGATACATCTCCAACAAACACTGCCATTTTCCTTCGAGATAATTTCTATGGTACCCTTGTCATTTCTTAGACTTTTCGATTGTCGACTTGGTACACAGAAATTCACGTAGCTAAAATAAGGTCACGTAAATGACATTTCATAATTTTTGAGTGTGATAGGCAACGGTTTTAATTGTGAGGAAAAAAAAAGGTGTCAAGATTTTTTAAAAAAAGAAAAATATCAGTCCTACCAGTTAAATATAAGAATATATACCATAGATATGTAGCAGTGAAAATACAATTTAAGAAAAAATGAAAATGCACCATGATGATAGCGCATGTGAAAGTATAAGTAATATCAAACACAAAGAGAGAACAATAAAGACACTGATCGAATGACGTTCAGGTGAAAATGTGTGATGGAGAAATTGTGTAAATCGAGTATAAAATATTCAAATGTCGTCTTATTATGTACAAATGTATATATAACTACATTCATGTAGCAATATTTGTTTTGCTCCATATGAATTTTCATTACCTGAAACAAGTCCACGGGATGTATCATATCTATATGACAGATGATGCAAATGAATATTGAAAAATCGTGGAATACATCCAATAGATATGGCATACATTTGTATATAAATCGCATCTTTATTACATGGATATCCATAATTATGACATATATGGATACTATAAATTATCATATGTTTTATGCTTATTCTCTATCATTATATGTTAGTAATACTTACTCCTTTGATAAATATTGCAATCACGTTCCATACCTTATAAGTACAATCCTATTATTTTGTATTGTTCGTAATTACTTTATTTGCTCTTGCTTCGTTACAGATGATCTTTAAATCTGAATTTTGTTTAATGGTAAACATACCAAGTTACAAACACACATATATATCATTACTTGACTTTTAATTGTCAATATAACTTATGAAGAAACTGCTACCTTTCTCAGGAATTATGTTTAAACATATCTCAAACATTAAACCCACTTATATATAATAACTACATGGCACTTAAATAATACATTGAGTTATCGGAAAGTTAATTGAAATATAAAATGTGAGAGAAATATTAAATAGATTGCAAGTGAATTCACATTATCTATAACACCATACAGCACATATTGAGGAAAATGTATACCCATATTTTTACTTTTAATTACGAATATAATTAACATATGGTTATCATTACATTAATTATATATATTAATTTTAACCTAAGTATAATATGTAAGTATCATATTTACTTTATTGCCTGTGCAATGTCAGTTAAATTAAACATGTTTCTTGCATCATTTACATTTCAAGTTCGAATACCGATTACAGCATGGAAAGTATTATCGCATCAGACGTATCCCGAGGTAAATTTTAGTAGTTAGGGAAAATTTGCTGAATTCAAAGTAATGTAATATCATCTGAAATTATTTGACTACCGAATGCTTATTGGTTCTGTTTAGGTCTAGATTTAAAATCAAACTGAAAGACTACATACAACCAACTTTCCATCACCACATATCAACAAATGAAGAGGAGGCCTGTGTCACCAATAACTAGCTTTAATTATTCATCCAATCATAACATTATCATGTTGTATAAACAAAACTTTACTGTTTCGTTAATGTGTGCTGTTTTAACTTTTATTTCGATTCAAATTGGGTTTATGTACTTGTAACATTTAACAAAAAATGTAAATTTCTGTCAATGAAATAAAATCAATTTAAACCCAATGAGTTGCCTTTGTTGATGCCTTGAAATCCAATCATGCTGTTCAGTGAAGCACTTTGAACATGTTTTTGTTCCCACACACATTGGAAATCTATTCAGCGTTGCGCTATCCTTAGATCAAGCGTCCAAGAGATCTTTATCTTGGTGAGTTAAATGATTACCAGTCGGATTATCTCTCATTAATATACCTATATCTTATTATCTTCAGTTCAAATACAATGTCCTTGAATGTGTTCGCTGGAACCGTACGTAAGCACTCCATTGTTTGAGACAATAAGCAGGTCGTTAGACTGTTTGTATATGTAGGTATACGACACTGGAGAAACAGTGGGTTTATGTTACCACCTATCCCACGTACACGACGAAGACACCCGTGGTAAAAAAGATCGTGACTCCGGCTCCTAACTCGAGACAAGTTCTGTCCGAAAGGCAGACCTGTCTATAAAACCAGAAGACACAAATTTAACTGCGGTTTATAAAACTCGAAGAATTTATTGGCACACATGCGAATTGTAAAGTGAACATTTGTGGCATATCACATTTAGTATAACTGTGAACCACGTAGCATCGCAATGCTTAACGGCAACAAATTCGACCTATCAAATAGAACATAAACACTAGATTATATGTAATATTATGCAATATAGTACTTCGATAATTTTAAAGATTTAGTTATGAATGGTACATATTTGATTGTTTACACCACAATAATTATTAACAAGGATCAGTAAAACAATGTGTGACCTGAATGAAACGTGTTATTGTCGTTCAGATATATTTATAGCGTTGGTGATCATCTCTATTGTGTTACGGCGCAATCAATCGTTTTACACAACACACAATGGGACAGTTTTAGAGGGAAAGTATTACTGGTTTGATTGAAGAACTATTTTACAAATCTAGTTAAAATATTTCTCATAATAAACTAACAGTCTGCTGGTCATAGAGGACAGTTTCACAACATTTATCAACATTAACCAAACCAAACTTCACTTTCTTACCATAAAATCAGTAGCTGTTTTAGTCAAATCATTGCTAATCAGTGTCGGCAATTTCACAAAGCTTTATGTGACTTTATGCAGGTAGTACCACGTGCTTTGTTCTACAAATGATCCTCTGATTAATCACTAAATACCAATTGAACTAATAAGTGCAATACATAAAAAATGTTTTAATTAAAGTTACAGGAACACGACGGTACATTACAATATACAGACATAATTACGGTAAAGAAAAAGACACGGTGTTGAGAGACTAGTTTTTAATTTCCTAGATTGTCCTTAACACGTCCCCAGCAAAACATGATTTATTTGTATACAGTTTATACAACTGAATAAACACTCTTAATACCTGAAACCTTTCTAGGTAATTATGCCTGTGCATTACAATCTTTAAATAAATCATTAGACAAATCAACTGTGTTCTATATTACAATTATTCTAAAAATAATGCATTAGTTTTCTTCTTCTGATGGTTTTGTTTCTCGAAAATGTTAACCGTAATGCCATGAATAGTTCTAGAGCACAAGGAAAAACATATAAGACCAGGATTAAATCGTAGGAATGATGAAGTTATTGCCGACAGTATCTGTATTGATTTGGCGACAACATTGCTGATGAATCAGTCTAAAGCATACCCATGAGAACGAGCTATATCCTTGTCCAAGTAAATTCGACCACAACAAACCGGTTAATGTTGATTGCTGACGGGAAAGTTGATGAAGACTTCAAAGTTAGTTGATGAAATTTCAGTTACTGCTATAATTATTTCATTGGGAAATATTTCATTAAAATACGACAAAACATTGGAGAATCAAAAGACGCCTACCTTTATTGATAATTTAGATTTTTTTTTCTACTTTTTACCTTTTGAAAAGTATTCGTGTAAATATATATATATCAGTAATTTAATTTTGTGTGTGTAGTAGACAATTTAGTCTTTCTTTTTAATACTTATCTTTGTTTACAAAACAGCAGTGGTCATTTAATATTTATCCAGATGACGTTCATTGTTCTTGTTTCGCAGCTGATCTGATAATGCTGACATGGACATTTTCATATCATCAAATATCTGACTGGTAAATAAACAAATAATTGAAGTATAAAAATGACTTAATACTATCAGAATATCTTCACAACAGATGGGAAACTAATCGTAAAATCGACGTACTTTATCTAATTGATAGACCGTTTTCTCTGTCAATCCGTTGTCGTATACAAACACGTTACTGACATTGAAGTAATCCGAAAATCTGCCGGAGAACTAAGGCCTGTAATGGTTTATATCTTATGATTTGTAACGACTTGGTGTATGGCTGGCAACTCAATGAAGAAGTAAACTATTTAAAAGCATAACGATACTGTATACCATTCCTTAGTGTACGAAAACATGTTTGCAGGTAGTTTGAATATCAAAAATGAGATTGTCAAATGTACTAACAGCGCGGGCAAAGCGATTGTTTTTTTGCATTAAAAAATATGTCAACTCTTATACCATTAGACGGTGAAAGACCTTTAAAATGAACAAAAATGATAATAATTATGAGTGAATTTGTTTCCGTAAACAATTTATTCTGCTAGACCTGTCCTCTGTCTACGACTCTGACATTTGGTCCAGGTAATTTCCCTATTACATCATAATAGTTAAATCCCTGTCTAATCCAAACCCTGTCCACTCTGAAAACTGGCGCTGCTTTTCAATTCTTTGTAAATAAAACGTATTTTTATAGCATATCTCTATGTCAAACCACAGGTCGCGACAGTGATCCACACTGACAGTAAGCTACCTTTTAAAATATCGCATGTCCTACAACTCGAAGACAACTGGACTGAAACATGACGAACAAGACAATGGAAGCGCGTGCCATTATAGGCTTGCATATGTATGATTTGAGTGAGGTTCTTTGTAGCTGTCAATATTTGGCCGATCCAAAGAGTACATCCAGACCGAGTTATTGATATTATCTGTAATGTTGTCAAATCCAATCAACATTCTGGCTATTTCTAATATTACTAGGAGCAGCTAAAATTATGTTGAAGCTTTTATCAACAATGAAACATTTAATTAGCAATATAAACCGTTTAAAAACAGCAAAACAAAATATACAAATGCCTTATATAAATACACATTTATTACTATTGTGTGTGTTTCTTGTCATTTTGTTAATTTCCCTCTTGTCATATTAATCAATTGGGTAGACAACATCCCACAAAAGAATGCTTTAATAACTTTATTATAACAAAAACTAAAAAAAGTTTTAATTATCGTAATGAAAATTGATATTACGAACTTTCTCTAACAAATTTGATATGAACATATGAAGTATTGGATGACCAAAATGTTAAACAAAGGAACTCAACCGAGTGATTTAAAGAGACATGCAGAATCAATTATTAGACCCACGGACAATTTCTGTTGAATCATGGTGTCACCTGGCGCTATGCCAGACCCGTCTATTGGTGTTTTGTAGTTAATGTTAGTGTGGACTGTGGATGTCACCTAGCAGCTTCTCTTCCACTACTTCCAAAGGATGGTGTGGATAATACAAGGTAATACACAACACTTTCACATAGAGTTAATGTGTTGATTATTATGACTTCAAATGTATTAACATGTATGTGTAATTCATTAATATAGAATATTTCTTTAATAGCATATATACAGAATTAACATACAATTAGTAAGGAAAATTCCTGTTAATTCCTAAATTCGAAATCCATGCTATGGTATTACCTATACCAGTGGAATGTATGCATCACTGTATCATATCTATTTTCACTTGCCCGAGCACTGAACGAGCTATATAGTAAACCATTTGGAGAAACTATATTATCAATATGTCATTCTTTCATCTATCATTGTACATTTATTAATACAATATACCATACTACGTTAATTGGTGATAGCCCGTGATAGTATCAATTGATATTCGATAATTGGCTATTTAAATTAATAACGACGATATCAGTTGGAAAGGAATCAAAATCACCTCGTGTGCCTTTTGTCATCATACACTGAAGTTGTATATGATGTATACCAAAGTATACGGTGGATGCCGGCTATTGTAGGGGAGGAACACTGGTAAATATTATATCGAAAATGCTTCAAATCTTTAGTGAAATGGTGTCATTTTGATATTTTAGTGACTTTCAATGAATGGCATATCTTGGGATTTATATTCTTTATCAAATTGTTTGTGTATATTCATTTGTATGGAATTTTGGTTTTATGCGTATGATTAATCTTCTCGTTCAACTATTGTAGAAAGAAGCCAAAATCAAAAGGAATGACTACTCCCCCAACAAATGTCAAATCAGTGAGATTCAATGAAGAAATAAAAGAAACAGAACTGACTGAGAGATGGAGTTTTCTGCGGTAAGTAACCAGTACATAGACAATCATTTCCTAGATATATGTATTTTATCTCACACTCATGAGATATGAAGACGATATATAACTGCCAAATAACCTTGAACATTGGACAACTCCTCAATATTTCACACAACTCGGAGTGCAGGTCATTTTTTACATAACTTTTGATAAATCTGGAGTGCTGGACACCCTACAACTACCTTATACAACTATAAAATATCAAATCAAGGAAAACCTTTAACAATTTTTTAGATAACGATTAAACCGGGAATGTAAGAAACACAAACAACCATAAAATTCAGAGTGCAGGACACAATGACAATCATTTTTACAATTATTAAATTTATGCTACATGACACACTCTAGAATCATTTCATGCAATTTTTGTTAACTTTCAAAAGCTGGAAATATTTTTTGCAACGTGTTAATATGCCTGATGGCTTGATTGCTGTTAATAATGTTCTAATTTGATAACTCATTACTTAACTGGATTGACCAAGATTAACAGCAGATGACGCTTAATCTTCCGAAACTTCTTGTACTTTTTCAGGAGTCTCTGTGTAAAGCTTTCTGTTATTTATGCTTGCTCTCATTTCATCGACTTCAGTTTTGATAACGATTCTGTTTGCATAACTCCTGAAATATTTCGTACAACAAACTACTTTTATCTTTTAAACCTGTGACACAGGATACACCAAAGAAGTGTATAGGAATGTTTTCTTCGTGTTTGGTAAATATCTATATAGAACAGAAATCCTTGATCTCAGCCAGTGAATTATTTATGTGTGACGTTCCGATGACTACACAGTCACCTTCATCAGACCGAGTGTGATGTTTCGATGACTACACCGTCACCTTCATCAAACTGAGTGTTGCGTTTCATGACTACACAGTCATCTTTATCAAACTGAGTGTGATGTTTCATGACTACACAGTTATCTTTATCAAACTGAGTGTGACGTTTCATGACTACACAGTCATCTTTATCAAACTGAGTGTGACGTTTCGATGACTACACAGTCACCTTCATCAAACTGAGTGTGATGTTTCGATGACTACAAGGTAACCTTTATCAGACTCAGTGTTAAGCAAAACAAATTCATATTTTTCTTTTTTTTAACAAAGCGTTTTGTTGATTTGATCTTATCCTCAAAATACTGACCAAATTGAGCCCCTCGGAACAGCCTTTCCATGGTATATAATTGGCGGTTATTTTCCGAATAAATCGTTATTGATAAGTGATCAGTGACTATTGTTAATTGTTCCTATCAGACTTTCACCAAACATAATGCATATATTTTTTAATCTATGTATCAATGTCACTACGAAATTAAATATTGAATATATCGGTGAAGTGGTTATTTGAGTTCAGCAGCATTGGTAGTGTGCGATACTTGATATACACTGAATACCGTATAATAACTGAAAAGTACACATTTATTTATCTGTATAGTGTGTATCTTTTAGGAAGATCTGAGGAGTTGTAACAACTTTGGTCATTTTTGTAAATCATGCAAAATACTATATCAGAGAATAGTAAAGTAATTTAATATGTTTACTTTGATTAAAGTACATTTACCATTGCAAAAAATATATTTCAACAGACGAAAATAATCTATTAATTGAAAACATGATTCATACCGAATATGGATACAATTTTGGCAATATGTTTATACAATGAAAGGTTCAAAATATAAAATGAATCATGAAACCAAGTACTAATAGCCGAGTAATTTTTATGAGGGTCTGGTCGTCAAAGCCAGTGATGTCGCAGGGCAAATCAATGTGATGACACGCTACTAAAGAGAGAGTCAGGGCACAGTCGAGATTCACAGAATTTCATAGTAACAATTGCAATATTCGAGTCGTGAAAGGAAATTGAATTCAGAATTCTTCAGTAAAATATTAATAGTTTGCATGAAATCAATTATTAAATAACTAAAGGGTATATAGGTATAATCACTAAAACCAAAAGAAATACAGCCTGGTGGGAATAAATCCATATCTGTTTCATTTACAGAGATACAATATCAACATATTCTATATGACGATAAATATTTCGATACCACATGTAACAAGACAGGTAAGGTAGATAAACGTCCTTCACACGTCTGTGTTAGGGTGTCATTGTGTTATAAGATGGTATCAGTTAGTCAGTCTGTATTATAATATCAATAACGATTAACGGTTTGTTACACGCGTTGTCTCCTAATGTGAACGCAATAGAGTATATTATATTGTAGCAACACGTCATTATAACTGCTAGACGCACACCAGTATATTTGGCAAGGTAGTTATATGTAAATTGTAGATTATCTAAAAATACGTACAAAATAACAAACTGTATATAATACCAATGACTAGGTTAAAAGCTATCTTAAAACTACAAGAATTTATCGGGAAACGATGTTAACAGAAAAAACTCACATATCACACATCTCTACACAGTAAATCTTACAATGTTGATAAATAGCCACATATCACAACTTAACACAGTAAAACTTACAATGTTGATAAATAGCCATATAACACACACCTCAATACAGTTTAACTTACAATGTTGAAAAAAGCCATATATCACACACCTCAATACAGTAAATCTTACAATGTTGATAAATAGCCACATATAACACACCTCATTACAGTAAAACTTACAATGTTGATAAATAGCAACAAATCACACCTTTACACAGTAAAACTTACCATGTTAATAAATAACCACATATCACACACCTCAACACAGTTAAACTTACAATACAGAAAACAAACACTTTGTTTGATATAACTAATTACATTCCTGGTGCAGTTGATAAAGAGAAAAGTAATGGTCCTTATTTGTTATTTGTTTCATCGTTATACGAACACCAGTGTGACGTCACGTCATGTGAAAACTGTGACGGAATCGGGATTTACCAGAAGACAAAATTGAAAATCAATAAAACAATGTTTTTTTTACAGATACCTCCTTACACTTAACGAAGAACTCAACTTACAGAGATTGGCGGATACTTTGGAGGACAGAGGCGCACTGACTCCGTCACTGAAGGACAAGGTGCTACAACAAACGTCTGAAAGGGAAAAGACCGAGAAATGCCTGGAGCTAGTGAGGAAGTCCGGGCCTAAGTCCTACAGTGTCTTGTGTGAAGTACTGAAGGACTGTGGCTACAGTCACATTGTAGAATCTCTCAAGGCAGAAAACGGCGAGGTGCCAAGCGAATGTAAGCTTCAGTAGCTATAGACGTGAAATATGCTAGCGATGTCGTTCAGATACTGGGAAATTATTCTATTGAAATATATTTTATATCTAAATTGTACAGAAAGTGCCTGTAAGCTAAAAGAAATGAAGCTACCAATTTACAATGACCATATGCCAATGGAAATTGGCACGAAAGCAGGTGCTCTGTATTGTCTTTGACAAATGAAACTCGTCATGATGGCCCGATTCAAATTCAAGAAAATAACTGATTGAAGTGAAGTATAGGTACAGAATTGATTTTAAAACCATGGGTTCTGATGCCGAACCCAAATATATTAAGATCTAAGATATCTTTTATCTCTATCGAAACCATGATTTTTTTTTTTTACAGATACGGACGAGTCCGAACAACTACTGTTAGATATTAAAGACTTAGAGGTAAGTATGGCAAAATATCATCAGAAACGACATGATGTACACTCAATTATCCCGGACATCTTCATTTTGAAAAACAAGTGCAGGACAACCACTTATTTTCTGTTATCATGAATAATCAAAGATATACAATTGAATCAGTACAATGTTTTGATAGATGTGATCAGTCCACATACGTTAAAAAATCGTGCTGTAAACATTTTAATTTCTCAAACATCATTTAAGGTTCTTTTTTACATTATAAAGCAGGAGATCAATGTAAATGTAGAAATATTTGGCTTAAAATTAAAGTGAATTTGTTTCATCATTGCTATATATACTTTACAGATCTCGAACATCAAGTTTACGCCAGACATTGGAACAACACCATCCGGGAATCTCTCAGTGGTAGGAATGAAAATGTCGTTAACTGACCTTGCCAAGGATACCAAGGCATCACAGAAAGACATTGCCATCGTGATGCAGAAACAATCAGACTTAGAACAACATCTCGAAGAGGTCATGAAGTCATTAGACCACGCCAAGGAGGCGCTAGCACGTGAGCGCGAGGAGAAATTGCAACTTCAAGAACAGTTAAGTGCTAGAACTGACGATTTAGAGGACATGCAGCGCAAATACCGCGAACTACAGAAAGCAATGGGCAAACTTAAAGAAACGAACAATAAATATCATGAAAAAGTGACAAAACTTCAAATTGATAATGAAGAATTACGAAAAAGTACGAAAGACAAAGGAAACTTGCAGATAGAACTAGAGTCGAAAAAAGAAGAAATCACATCACTGAAGAAGCAGATAGAAGAACAGAAACTACAGATCACAGATCAACAGACCTTGATCAGCGACCGACTAGGTGTGATCGATAACTTAGCCAGTGAACATCAAAAGTTAAGTGACGGACAGTCAAAACTTGAGAGCCTGATCAACCGACAGAGCGAGCAAATAACGTCATTGCTGACAGAAAAGGAGGAGTCCCAGGTGCACTTGTCTAATCAGCAACAACAACTCAACTTCCAGCATAACTCTATCCTGATGTTACAGGAGAGCATGGAAAAGTTACAACAGCAGCTGGAAAGCCAGGCCGAGCAGAACGTTATTGGGATCTACCCATCCGAGCAGCACCATCGTGCAAGGCGCGGGGCACCCTCCAAACAACCGGTATACTACAGACCTTTTAATTCCACTGGCAAACCAGAGAACTCCAAAAACGCTTTTTGGAAGCACCCACAGGATAACCGAGGTAGACATAAGTAACAATGTTAATTAAAGCCTGAAATAATTTAGTATCCTTACAGACAGACCATCGTGTTTCCTGTTGCACTTACTCAAGTTCTAAGCGTCCCGGAGATGGTTGACGACACTAGAGACAAGAACATTAATTTCTTTGAAAAAAAAATCTGCTGAATCCTAGACATTATTATTGAAACAGACAACGGTACATTTGTTGACAAAACAACCACAATTATCAACGGTACGAGTCTTCTGTGATATCAATGGTACGAGTGAGTGTATGTTTACAGAAGACGAAATGGTTATATCATAACGCCAATAAATATGAGAGTAGGTAGGTGTGATTTGACGAATAAGAATACTTCTTACAATATAAATCACAATCACGGTATTTAAACATTGACCTTTCCTGACATAAATCGACTTAGGAAGGATAGAAAGATTCATTAATCCTAGGCTCTAGATCATAAAGTCACGAACGTTTTGGACAACGATGTGCTTAATCAATTGACAGTATCTAGTCTAGACATTGTGTAAACATGAAATATATTGGACATGTATGAGCTTACATATATCTCTCGCTATATTCCAGTCATTAGTGTGCTCTGTGTAATATTTACTGTGTAAAGGCTTTATGTAGCAATATTTTATGAGTAAAGAATACTTATCTTCATCATTTTATAGAGATTGGAATAAAATAAAAATATCATAATTACCATGTCCTTTTCAGTTCTTTGATTTTGATAATTTTGATACAGTTAAGGGTACATCCTGTATTACATACAGGAACTGCACCACCTTACATTATTGTGAATGTTGGTAAAAAATTTTAAGCTGCTTTATATTGAGATGGAAAGGCCCGTAGAATACTGACTTTACTGTCAGTTACATACAGTATATACATAGCATACTGACTTTACTGTCAGTTACATACAGTATACACCATAGCATATTGACTTTACTGTCAGTTACATACAGTTTATAGTATAGCATACTGACTTTACTGTCAGTTACATACAGCATATACATAGCATACTGACTTTACTGTCAGTTACATACAGTATATACATAGCATACTAAGTTTACTGTCAGTTACATACAGTTTATACCATAGCATGCTGACTTTCCTGTCAGTTACATACAGTATATACATAGCATACTGACTTTACTGTCAGTTACATACAGTATATACATAGCATACTGACTTTACTGTCAGTTACATACAGTATATACATAGCATACTAAATTTACTGTCAGTTACATACAGTTTATACCATAGCATACTGACTTTCCTGTCAGTTACATACAGTATATACATAGCATACTGACTTTACTGTCAGTTACATACAGTTTATACCATAGCATACTAAATTTACTGTCAGTTACATACAGTTTATAAAGTCATCATTACATGTACTTGTCTGTCTTTAATTAATCATCATTAAAAATAAGATACAGATCAATTTTGTTTAAATTTAAAAACAAGTATTTTAGACATGCTGTTTCAATATGCATTTCGTGAATTTTATTCAAATAAATATTTGTTAAACTTAAAATTTCGAATTTTCTGACATTGGGCACGAGTTTACATTTCCATGTTGATGATGTGTATTGTGAATAGATTACTACTGAATGTTGTCAGTGATATCTTACCTAACCACTATGCTGTTAGGCTAAGATAGTGATAAAAAAACAAAAACACTTCCATTCCTTCATCAATTTTATTGATATTCATCAGCTTTGAGATATTAAAAAGCCCTCATCCTAAAGATAATGATTCTTTCAGCTTCTCATATTTTGCCTGATCCTGTAAAAGAGAAAATATACATATTATTAGAAGTATCACTTCATTTCATGGATACAACTACAAGCAAGAAAGCAAAGGATTTTTCACAAATCTCTCCATAATACTACTTCATTTCTTCAATGAAATCTGGATATGCACTGTACCTTTGTTGATACTGAGGGCTGGACTCTCGTGAAGGCCATTTCAAAGTGTTGCTTAGTAACAATTAGGGAAGGCTTGTCATTTCCGGTAGAATTGATGATTGCTCTTAGTGAACAAACAGATGCCTCTCTCACCAATGCAGCCAAGTCTGCACCACTGTAAATCAAGCATGACTGCATTCATGAAATTCAAACCCCATAGAAAATAATTCATGACTTATACAATTTGAAACAGAAAATCAAATCGCAATTTTAAAGAATTGATAGACTCTAAAACCTATGTATAGATGAAGTTTAACAGGAACTTCAGATTGAAAAGGGAATACCATAGGATTCAGAAAACATTGAGAAGCAGGCGAAATATATCAAATGAGGTACGTTTAAAATGACTTCACCTTCTAACCTCTATATAACAAAATGCTTTCCAATACCTAACTAACACCAATGAAATATTTAATGTAAAAGTATATTTTATCAATTCAATATTTTTTCATATTTCATAAAGTACAGAAAAATGAAAATTGAAGTATGCTTCCAAATTCAAATTCCACAGCCTGTACTTGCAAACCAGTTTTGAGGATAAGGTATGATTTTCAAAAACACTAAATCTTTTGTGGATCACAAGTCTTACTTGCATATCATGTACTGAACTGGCGTCAACAAAATACAACCTTTAACATTAGTAAGAGTTGTCATTACGGGGCTTGTCAGTATGCATGCTTGCTATATCTTACGAAATGAGAACAATTCAAAACAAATATCAACAATTAAATATCCCACGCAAATGAGTTTTGTGAGGCACAACATATGTGTATATTAAGTGTTTGTGGAAGGGTTTACATACGTATAGCGCTGACACCTCTGATCGTTGGCGACCTCTTCTAAATTCACATCCTCCTCTAGTTTCGGTTTTGTTCCCTTCTATTTCCAACATAAAGAGTAAACATTGATTTAGTTCCAATCAACAGCTGCAGCATACTTAATGCCCTACATCAGAGCTAATGACAGCTGTGGCCTACTTAATGCCCTACATCAGAGCTAATGACAGCTGTGGCCTACTTAATGTCCTACATCTGAGCTTATGACAGCTGTGGCCTACTTAATGCCCTACATCAGAGCTAACGACAGCGGCAGTCTACTTAACACTCTACATCAGAGCTAATGACAGCGGCAGTCTACTTAACGCCCTACATCAGATTATCAAGGATGAACAGCTATAAGAGTTGATTTCAATATCAACTTTTACCTAAGTGAGAAAATAATTTCTCTTCACTTTCTACATTTATTTTTTTTGACAAGCAAATGAAAGAAACATGTCCACTTAAGTTGAAAATACAAAAAGATAAAATTTGAAATCAACAGGGAATATTTCACACAACACATCAATAGATATCAAACAATTCTCATTAAATAATATTTTTCCCTCTATAAAAAATGTGATAACATATAAACTTATCAAAAATAATTTGTCAGGAATATTAATGCCTTGCCCCACATTGTAGTTATTGGTAAAATGGAGTTATTCCCTTCACTGTGTTTTGAAAGGTCACCTGCAAAGTAGGAATATATTCCCTTCTCTACTCAAGAGTCAGTGTTCTCCTGAATGAGGGTACAAAACCCTCAAATTGGTTAAATTCAAGACTTGTACCCCTCCCATTAAGATATATTGTTAGGGGTCACTGTACCCCTAGTTTCAAAGGCAAGGGGAAAACTGCAGAGTGGCAGGAGAAAATTTGGCAGTGTTCAACATTTCTTCACTATTTTTTATCAATTTGATGCAAGTTTAATTCTAAAACTTTAAAAATTTTAAATCAAATTTTCATTCAATGAAACAAGCTAAAAACAATCTTAACATGTTGGACATAATTTCAAAAAGGCTACATTGCCTTGTTACCAGTTAAATCCAACCAGTAAAATGTAGGGTAGAGTTGTTCTGTGTGTACCTACGCCACATACACAAGCAGTCAGGGTATCTAGATGTACGATCAGTACACAGAAAAACACCTGGTACATTAAATATCAGATATTTCTTATCGCTGTTTTTTTTATACATCATTATAAATTTCAATACAAGCTGGATCAGTTTCAATCTAACCTTTGTGATGGTCATCAAGATGTCCAGACGATCAGATGAATTAGGAAGTCCAACATAGATGGTCTTGTCCAGTCTGCCCGGTCGTAAGACAGCCGGATCAATTATATCTGACAGAATATGACAATTTAGGTTTTAGTTAATAATACCACACTATAAAAAGTCACATCAATCACATCAGAATGATAGATTGAATTTTCTTACCAAGTGAAGAATCAGTTTTATCTCAGGGGAAAAAAGTTATACAAAATCTTTGGTAAAAAACATAGGGTAAGAAAGCAACGAAATGACACTGAAAACACAAGCTTATTACTACATACATGATTGTTAATGGAAGTCTGGAGGCATAATAGCAAAACAGTGGCAGAACCTATCTTGATAGTAGGTAATGGTATAATCAGCAAAACATTGTATTTTCTATTATTCACCTGGGTGGATTATAGTAAAGTGTGGGTACTTAACTGGTCTCTTGCTGCTATGTGCTTAGTGCAAGGGTAGGGGTACAATAAGGCCGAGGGGTCGTCTTCTAAGTTATACTTTATGAACAGGTCAGGTAGTATAAATGACCACTCTCTACTTCTGTATCCCACTCTATTCCATCACTTCCTAATTTTTACTTTCTACTCATTTACTATTTTCTCTCATTCAGTGAAAGCCGAAAGGCCGTAATAGTGGACACAAAACCCGTTAAATAAATAGTTTGAGTAAGATATGAAGTTTACATGACTGACGAGTGAAGAAATCACCAAACATACTGTGAACTGAACCATTGCCTGTATTGTCTGTTCACTATATAAAGAGTAACAATGAAATGAACTTTTAACACACCTGACCTTCAGGTAAATTCAAATCAAAATATAATCATAATATAATAAGTCAACAGAGTAATGATACTAGATTGAGAACAAGACATGATAAAATGCAATGGTTAACATTATAACCACAGAAGATGTATGTCTGTATTACCTGGTCTGTTTGTAGCTGCCATGATAAACACTTGCTTCCTTTCCTCCAGACCATCCATCTCTGTTAAAAGTTGATTCACGACTCGTACACTGGATCCACCCTGTAACACATGTATACATTGATGTTAAAATTGTAAGACACCAACACCAGTTACGCAAACCCACAGCTACAAAATATCGATGTTTTCACTAAGAAAAAAGGCAGATTGTTGGAAACAACTACTTTATTAGCAATTTTATTGATGTTTTCACTAAGGAAAAATGGCGGATTGTTGGAAACAACTACTTTATTATCAATTTTATCCAAAGTACTCAGAAATAGGCCATTCCTGCTGAGAAATGAATAAACTTGTCTGGAAGTATGTCAGGGATATTCCAGTGGATATTATACCCAATGGGAGGACTCCAGGTTCATCAAATGGGAACCACTCATAGAAGTGAAGAAGTTCAAACAGTACCAGCTGATAGTAAGCTGCCTTTTCTGTAGCACCCACAATGAATAGATTTTATTTATATCTGGAGCCCTACTGCTGTATTTGTATTTTACTGAATTACCCTTAATCATGTCAAGAATAAGAAAAGCAGTTGTCTGTTTCATCAGCAATTGCATCATTAAGATACCACATCCTAATTGTTTGAAGGTTTGGACATATTGGAATGTTTTATGCCAGTGACAGTTGTTTCAGCAATTTTCGTGGAAAACTGTCAAAGATTCAGGCAACAAAATCAGTTGACAAATAGATACATTCTGCATTTGTACACATTCTATACAACAGTGACCAAGACAGACATACAGCAAAATGTCAGAATTTGATAAAGAAAACTTGTCATAAACATGTATTAGTTATCAAAGACAAAATACTACCAATGATCAGAATCAATACTAAGAAATATAGGATAATTACAGCAGCTTTTTGTTCTACTGATACCTAGCATTTTTTCTCTAGACTTACCTCCCCACTATCAGTTCTTCGTGGACAAAGGGCATCTAATTCATCAAAGAATATTACACAAGGTGATGAGTTCCTGGCTCGCTGGAATACCTGTCTGACGGCCCGCTCACTCTCTCCTACATACTGAAGTATCAATACTATTATCAGTGACTAAGGGTAAAGAGAAGATTGGACAAATGTGATCTCAACTTATTACTGTACAAACAAAATTTTCATGTGTCAATACTTTTGTATACCAATATAATGACCTGAACCAAGCTGAATTGGGTATTTTAAGACTATTACATTTGAATATATTCAAATGTCTTTTTAAAATTTATGAATTAACAAGTGAAAATCAGAGAAATATGTCCTTGCTTCCATTTTATGTAAACATGTCATTACACAATCAAACAATTAACACAAAGTATAACCAGAATGGGACTGACGTATAGGACAGATGTACACACACATCTCTGGCAATTTAATCCTAACAACCAAACATACCATGTTTAGAAGCTCTGGTCCCTTGACTGAGATAAAGTTTATTCCAGATTCATTTGCAACCGCCTAAAATCCAAATCAAACAGATTAATTAGTGTTTATACAGCTGTATGTGCAGAACAGACACTTATCTAACAGAAGAAATCTTCAACAAGGATGCATGAGTTAAAGTGACCTTAAGATTACTAATGCTTTTTGTGGAGTATAATTTACATTTCAACTGTTCATCAACGTCAGAGGTTTCAATAACCAAATTATATGATGAGAATGGTCTACTCTTCTTATATATGATTTTCTGTTGAGAATATAAAGCATACCTTAGCTAGGAGAGTTTTTCCACAGCCTGGGGGCCCTGCCAGCAGGATCCCCTGGGCTCTATTCAGCCCCAGTTCATGGAATGCATCAGAATGTTTCACAGGTGCCTGTAACAATGATTTTGTGTAATATCGAAAGAAATGCTTTCATATTAATTTTGATAATTGCTTTTAGTGGAATTAACACCTAAGAAATGTTTATTTTCATTATAACCATTGTGAATTCATAAATATAACATATATCTCTTCATATACAATTGAACAAATATATCATAGAGATTTCATTATCACTGACATGTCACGATTCACAATAATACTCACTGCATTGTCTTTTGAAACAATTGCACACTGATAAGCACACATGCTATGAGAATGTACTGCTCTCCTACTTGTGACATAGTCCATACATCAATTGCTTGATTAGAAAAGTATAACTCACAAGAATGGCAAGTTGTAGATCTTCCCGAACACTATGAAGTGCACCAATGTCATTCCAGGTCACATCAGGGATGGTAGCAAAGCCTTCCCTCTTGGCTGATGGTTGAACATGTTTCAGAGCTTCCTAAATACAGACATGATTTCTGTGATATATTGACAGGGTAATAATGTGAATCACCAATAAATAAAATTTTATAATCAGGAACAACTACAAAACATAAAACTCTATTTGTTACAGGCTGTCAATGACACTAAAGAATCAACGTTGAGATAGTGGATCTGAGCCTGTAGAAAACACTGCAAGAATGTAGTACACAGTGATAAGTCATTCCTGCAGGACTAACCAAACGTTGTCTTGTGTTCAGGTTCTGTCACATATACACACTTGTGTCTTTTGTACAAACTTTGTATTGAAAGGAGCTATTCGCTTGTGTCTTTTGTACAAACTTTGTATTGAAAGGAGCTATTCACTTGTGGCTTTTGTACAAACTTTGTATTGAAAGAAGCTATCAGTAGGTAAAACTATATGCTCTCTCTCTATAAAATTGCAGTGGCATAAAAATAATTTTGTTACTAATAACAGGATATTAGCAGTACCAAGAAGTCTTCCATTGTGATGAAGAGGTCCTCCATCTGCTGTGGGGTTAGGGGAGGATGATCCTTTAGCCAACTCAGCACTGAAACAAAGGAAGTCAGACAGACTTTAAATCATGTACTGGTTAACACATTCATCAAATTATGTACTGGTTAACATATTCATCAAATTATGTACTGGTTAACATATTTATCAAATTATGAACTGGTTAACGTATTTATCAAATTATGAACTGGTTAACATATTCAACAAATTATGAACTGGTAAACGTATTTATCAAATTATGAACTGGTTAACATATTCATCAAATTATGTACTGGTTAACATATTTATCAAATTATGAACTGGTTAACATATTTATCAAATTATGTACTGGTTAACATATTCATCAAATTATGTACTGGTTAACATATTCATCAAATTATGAACTGGTTAACGTATTTATCAAATTATGAACTGGTTAACATATCCATCAAATTATGAACTGGTTAACATATTTATCAAATTATGAACTGGTTAACATATTCATCAAATTATGTACTGGTTAACATATTTATCAAATTATGAACTGGTTAACATATTTATCAAATTATGTACTGGTTAACATATTTATCAAATTATGAACTGGTTAACATATCCATCAAATTATGTACTGGTTAACATATTCATCAAATTATGAACTGGTTAACATATTTATCAAATTATGAACTGGTTAACATATTCATCAAATTATGTACTGGTTAACATATTCATCAAATTATGAACTGGTTAACATATTCATTGAATTATGTACTGGTTAACATATTTATCAAATTATGAACTGGTTAACGTATTTATCAAATTATGAACTGGTTAACATATTCATCAAATTATGTACTGGTTAACATATTTATCAAATTATGAACTGGTTAACATATCCATCAAATTATGTACTGGTTAACATATTCATCAAATTATGTACTGGTTAACATATTTATCAAATTATGAACTGGTTAACATATTCATCAAATTATGAACTGGTTAACATATTCATCAAATTATGTACTGGTTAACATATTTATCAAATTATGAACTGGTTAACATATCCATCAAATTATGTACTGGTTAACATATTTATCAAATTATGAACTGGTTAACATATTTATCAAATTATGAACTGGTTAACATATTTATCAAATTATGAACTGGTTAACATATTCATCAAATTATGTACTGGTTAACATATTTATCAAATTATGAACTGGTTAACATATTCATCAAATTATGAACTGGTTAACATATTTATCAAATTATGAACTGGTTAACATATTTATCAAATTATGTACTGGTTAACATATCCATCAAATTATGTACTGGTTAACATATTTATCAAATTATGAACTGGTTAACGTATTTATCAAATTATGAACTGGTTAACATATTCATCAAATTATGTACTGGTTAACATATTTATCAAATTATGAACTGGTTAACGTATTTATCAAATTATGAACTGGTTAACATATTCATTGAATTATGTACTGGTTAACATATTCATCAAATTATGTACTGGTTAACATATTTATCAAATTATGAACTGGTTAACATATTTATCAAATTATGAACTGGTTAACATATTCATCAAATTATGTACTGGTTAACATATTTATCAAATTATGAACTGGTTAACATATCCATCAAATTATGTACTGGTTAACATATTTATCAAATTATGAACTGGTTAACATATTTATCAAATTATGAACTGGTTAACATATTTATCAAATTATGAACTGGTTAACATATTCATCAAATTATGTACTGGTTAACATATTTATCAAATTATGTACTGGTTAACATATTCATCAAATTATGAACTGGTTAACGTATTTATCAAATTATGATCTGGTTAACGTATTTATCAAATTATGAACTGGTTATCATATTCATTGAATTATGTACTGGTTAATGCTTTCATCAAATTACAAGGACTGACTGATAAGTTGTGAGCCTCATATTTAAGGGTTTCACTTTTGGTGGACATATTGCATTATTTTTCAACATTATCCCTTAAGTATCTATACACTTTTGCCAGCAATGTTTAAGGGCCTCAGTTCAACTTTTAAAGAAATCCTTTGCTTGACCATTCAGAAAGTCCTCTGCTGCATGTATGACATCATCATCTGACCAAAAGCGGTTACCGGAAATGTCTTTTTTCAATTTTGGAAAGAGATAAATGTCTGATGAGTGAACCAGGCTGCTTTCATTGTAGAGACTGTTGTTTGGCCTTTGAGTTGAAATGATTGACCCATGTTTCCTCCATAGTCACAGGATCTGCCTCTAAATGGCAGAGCTCTCGACCTGCCAGATTTGGGGGCCGATATTCAGCCCCATTCCCAATGCAAAATAGTATCTTTTTTTCCCAATTTAGACCCCAAGTTTTACCAATTCTAAGGAAAACACCATTATTTTTCCCAATTCAAAGGGCCCCGGGCCCCAGTCCCTAAATGGGGTGTGAGACATGAAAGGTTCAGATTAGCACACAACAAAGTTTACCTGGTGTGCTTCTGATCAACAGTCAAAAGTCTTGGTACCCAAATGGCTGAGGACTTTCTGATTGCAAAATGTGCTGTAAGAATGGAGTGTACTCTTTCCTGTGAAATTTCAACTGTACTGAATATATATCTCTCTGTAACTTGTCTGTCAGTCATAACAATATCATGAACTTTATTGACCATTTCAGAGGTTGCAACAGTGACAGGACTTCCAGGACAAGTGTTATCCACAAGGCTCTGTCTGCCCTGCTTGAATTCAGCCACCCACCTTTTAACTGTAGCAAATCAAGGGGCACCATTCTCTAGTGTTGCTACCATAACAGTATGAATATTATTAGGTGTTACACATTTTTATGCAGATATTGAATCACTGTTTTTTCAGCAATTTTGCCTTTTTTGTAAAAGTCTCTTGCCTTGTTTATTTAGAGTGCTACCTCTTCGACATAAATTGACCAAATGACACCAGTCTTGAGTACACAGCATTTAGTAGCCATGGAATAGTAGAGCTGAAAAAGGACATCGCTGCTTAACTTCTTCAATACAAAGTTCACAGCTTATTGATCAGCCCTCTTATGTACTAGTTAATGCATTCATCAAAATATGTACTCAGTAATGCCTCAGCTAACACCTATGTAATGTAGGATCAGGCAATACTGCACCTGTTTGTAATTCTGCAGTGGTATCTTTCTGTGTGTTTGCTGTTAAATCAGGGGTAGAATCACTTGAGCCTATCTCCATGGAAACATCTGTTTCTCCCTCCTTCATGGTGTCTGTCTGTGCCTCCTTCGTGGTATCACTGGGTGTGATGTTACTGACTACAATGTGACTTGGTGCTGGGTGACTGTCTGGCATGTCATTAGGTATGGGGTCACTTTCAGGAATATGAGTCAGTGAGGTGGGCGTTCTTTTAAGAGCCTGTAGCTCCTGAAACACTCTAAAGGATACAAAAAAACCAGTAAGTTTCTGTATGTGTATTTTAGACTTTTACAGACATAATCTCGGCTAAGGCAAAAGCCATCAGTTCAAGCATTTGACATTAACAACTTACACTGAGGTAGAGGAAACAGAAGGCCTAGATAAAAATCTAGAGTTAAGGTAGTCTTCATAACAGAGCATTGTTTAACTACATAGTTATAGTAGGGATTTATCTAAGTAGAATTGGCCTAACTTTCAGATTTTGTTTAGGTTTTTAGATTTCAATCTGAAGATACAAGGGATAATTACTTTTACAATGTATCTGCCATCTGTACATTTATCTTTAAACACTAAGTCAACACAATTACTTTCACAACATATCTGCCATCTGTGCATTCATCTTTAAGTATTTCGTCAACACAATTACACATTTCATGCCAGTTTGATTTGTTTTGTCTACTTCCTTCTACAGACGTTGGAGCCTGGAGTTACAATATTGCCTGTACATTATATTTAAGAAGTACAATATACCATACAGAGAAATTCACTTTGTAATCTGTTTACTTAAGGGTCAGTATGAAAGTGAGTACAATATGAATATGATGGAAATCAATTACATCCATTACATCTGGTAAATTCAGATTGATACTGTAAGAACAGAAATTTGAAAACTGAACAGTGAAGTCTAAAATTTGCAACATAAAATATCATTTTTAGCGTTGCAATAAGGCTTTCACCTACCTGTTAACAGCAGTCATTGACGCCTCTCTAGCTAGGGACATGAGATCTGCTCCTACATATCCAGGTGTATTTTTAGCCAGGAAGTCAAAATCAAAATTCTCTGTCAGTTTCAATTCTCTACACAGAACTAATAGTATTCTGTAAAGCAATAAAATATTGATATTAATTTGTTGATTTTCAACAGTAATATACTATGTAGTAGGACTAGACAGCAATACTTGTAATTTAGCAAAGCGCTGTAAAACATGTAACAAAACTAAGGGATATGCTGTCAAGATAATAAAAATTTGGTTAATAGATGAAAGTTGAAGAAAAGAGAGAGAGAGAAGAGAGAGTATGCAACACTAGTTACCAAACTACAAAAGAGCATTTTTTAAAAGAGATTATTGTGATATATGCTCTGGAAACCAAAAGATTAGTGATTTTGGACGTCTCCATGGTTTGGATGTCTCCATGGTAACTGGAAAATGTAGGAAAGGAAAGTACTTTTTTTTATTAGGAAAGGAATGACAAGAGCACAAGGTTTTGAGAGATATATTCGAGAAGCATTATAAAAGGATGCTTAAACGGAACCCATTGGTGATGTAACTTCACTTAACTTTGTTTGATGGGGATAAGAAAGTAGACCAGACTTTGATCTAATCTTTAATTACCGTTTCCTGGCTTTTTCATCCGGAATACCCAAACAAATTTCTCTATCAAATCGTCCAGCCCTTCTGAGAGCAGGATCAATTGAGTCAGGTCTATTTGTTGCTCCAATCACCAGCACATGGGAACTGACTTTACTACCAAGATCTGAAGTAGAAGGAGGACTCAAATACCACAATAATTCCTTCACAAGATATTGAAAGAAGAAATCTAAATCAACATATTTATCACACATGTCAAAATTATGAAATGGAAAAAAAAACCCTTTCAACACCAGAGAACAGGAAACAGAACTTAACACCTACCGTCCATACTGGTAAGCAGCTGAGCAACAATGCGACGCTCCATATCCTTGGAGGCTGTCTCTCGTTTTGGTGAAATGGCATCAATTTCATCAATAAACACAATGCATGGTGCAGACATCTGCAGAACAAAGACATTGTGTATTTGTACAATTTTTTCTAAATTATTTTACATGTACCTGGGTACATACAACATGTGACACATACCAAGTACATATATCTATCAATTAACATAGTAATTCATACAAGTACTGCAAAAGTATGTTTATTAAACTTTTTTCTGCAGGATTTTCAAATTTTGAGAAAAAATACTCTATGTTGAATTTTGAACAGACAATCATGATAAATCTTTCAATAATTTTCTTAATAACCCTTGTATGATGAGTCTTGAATGTGAAAATTAACACTTGAATATCTTGTATATCACTTTAGGTTAGCAGACCCAATATGAAGGCATCCCAAAACTGGTTAAAAAGTGAACAAGAAGCCCATAGGGCCTGTATCGGGTATTTCAAATACTTTTAATTAAAGCACAGTCAATTAACATCTTTGATGAGGCAAGACCAGTGGAAAAATTCTTATATCATGACTGTCTCTCTCTTATGAGTTATAATATTTATATGGTTATCACGTTGGTACCTCAACTATATCAAAAATACTATCCAGAAATAATGTCCCTTGAGGTGTGCTACACCCAAGGATCAATTCTTACATAAACAAATGTGTTTATCTCTTGATGCCAAGCAATTCTATATAATGCTATAAATGGTTATGGGATAAGGATCTCAACTATTTTCAATCACAATTCCCCTATTGAGCCCATCTCTTCTGTTCTAGGGAGCAGAGATCCATCATTTATACAAAATTGATTCCTTTATACCAAAACATGATTCACACCAAATTTGGGAAAATGAAATTATTCCTATCAGAGGATTAGAATTTCAAAGAATTTATTCTATTTCCCCTTTTAGGCCCTGCCCCTTCCATTCCAAGGGGTCAAGATCCATCATTTTAACAAAATGGATTCCATTTCACCTAAATATGAATGAGACAAGAGCCAATTATTCATAAGGGAAGAGCAGGATTTTAAAGCATTTGTTTTTTTTCTCTCTATTGGGTCTTGCACCTTGTGCCACAGGGGGGCCCAAGATCCAATGTTTATACAAAACTGAATCCTCTTCACCCAAACATGATTGACACCAAATTAGGACAAAATCCAATCATTCCCCTCTGGGTTAGGTGATATGAAAATGTTATTAAGTCTACAAAATTATCTGGCACAAAGGTTAAACAGACAATTACAAACACGTTCTTGTTGACATGATCCAGCAGACTATGTCTACCCTCAAAATTAAAGTGGCATCTTAGGTATACAAATGTATTGTATGAGTGTAATAAGTGTTTTATTTAGGTTTCTTCCACATTTCAGAAATAAATGCAGTAAAAGCTGGATCAAACTTTAAAACATGTTGAGATATGTTGAGTTTTAATTCTCATCGACATATCACCTGGCAAGGTACTAATCACTGTCATATGCAGGCAAGTACATGATGTATCAATTCACGACATCATTATCTTTATAAAACACTCACCACAGCTTTATCAAACAGATCTCTGATCTTCTCTTCTGATTCTCCTGACACACCTGATACCACTTCAGTGGCTGCTATCTTGATGAAAGGCAAACCTAATTCCTAGTCAAAACAGAAAATTAATGCAAAAATACATTCACATGAAACAATTCCTCACAGAATTATTACAATATTATCTAAATTTTCATTATTTTTTTTTTCAAATGAACAGCAAATAATGCTATGTTTTTTTAAATGATGTTTAGTGTAGCATGGTGCAGTAATTAATATTGATTTACTTACATACCTAAGCCTACACAACATTTTTAACAGCATGATGATCGCGCTTACATAGCAGTGTTCTGTTGTTTATGTACAACACCAGTGATTCCATCATCTTATCTATGCTTCAATCATATAATATGTAATTAAAAAGATAAAATCAACAAATGTTTGCTAACATTTTGAGGCCCAGCCAGTTTTGAGTAAGTCTTGCTTTAACAAGTGAAATAAAAGTTCATCAAAAGTTTTATATCAGTCACTCAGTAACTACATCTCAAATACATTATATATACATACTTCATACAAGACCTAATTATGACAAGGTTAACAAGGCTTAAACAACACTGACCCCAGCAATGGCATTAGCCAACAGAGTCTTGCCACAGCCTGGAGGCCCATGGAGGAGGAATCCACGGGGTGGTGTCACACCTAATTGCTGGTAAACCTCTGGGTGTTTCATATGGACAAGCAGCTTACACACCTCCTGCATTAAACATTAACTCAGTGTTAACTCACTGTTCTACAATTCCTACATAAAACATTAACTCGCTGTTATCTCACCATTGCCCACAACTTGGATAAACATTTACTCAGTGTTCACTAACTGTCACACACTTTCTGCATAAAACATTAACTCAGTGTTGACTCACTGTTACAAACTTCCTGCATAAAACATTAACTTGCTGTTAACTCACACATTGTAACAGTGAAGAGTTAAAACTGAGTGTTAGTCTTTGACTACTGATGATATGTCTATTAAATTGACTGATGCAACAGACAACATAAAGCTATTAAAAATTTGTTGAAATGTAACATTACTGTACATCAGATTTCCTCCAAAATGAGCAGGGGTCAGTAAATATGTTCAAAATGTGATAAAAAATGTCTTCAATATTCCAGTATCAAAGTTAAGAATGATTGATTATTTGACCAAATACTGAAAATACCATTGTACCCATATTTTTCTTAAGGAAATTTCATAATTTATTACAATTTATATCAAAAGAAATCATTGTTAGCCAAACTTAATTACCATCAAACATTCTTCATTTCCACCAAAGTCTGCAAAGGATGCTGACGACATCTGTACCTCTGGTGCTAATAAAAAAAATGATACAATCATTGGTATGTCTGTTTGAAAAGTCAAGCATCCACAAATTCTGCATGATTCTGTATTGATATGGAAGGATAATGTCCTAATTATCTAAAATATATTTATTATCATATAAATGGCCGATTCTGATATATCACACCATATCTCTCATGCCCTTTTCCAGGAGCTATGTCTGGCCAAATATGAGCCCCATTCCTAATTTTATTTACTTCATAACATGGCCAAATTCCCAAAACATATAGTTTTCTTCCATAAAATATCCTGCAATATTTATCATTTCCCCCAAAATGAGAAAAAATACCCATTCCCAGATAAGTGGAAAAATGCCCTGTCTCCTGCAGACTAGTTATTGTCAAACAGTATAAATAGCTAATTTTGATTCATTACAATATATAAATTCTTATTCCTATACTTTACTACCGATGAAGGGAAGGTGTGAACGTTTCAAGTACTGTAGTACTGAACAAAGTATTGATAGTATTGTACTGAAGTACTTCACCAATCGAATTCCTTAAATTTATGCAACAAGCTCTCTGATTGGCAGAGCCAAGTCTAGATCGATTGTGGGTGGAGCCAGGTGAAAAAATACTGTGCAGACATCGGCATTTTACAAACACTCGACTGTCGCAAGAGGTTAATTGGAAGAGTCCAAGTCACAGGTGGCTTCAGATCAAACCTAATTGGGTTGTCCCATTTTTTTCGTTCTACACCCAATGATACCTTGCTTTTTCCATCGATGGCACCGGAGAATTCATAATATCTTAACAGTGAATATAGTCATATAGTCATTCTGTACTAGTTTTTATTTATTTTTTTTGAAAGGGGGGGGGGGAAGGGTTGGCTCAAAATATTTCGGTTTAAGCCCAAGCTCTATTATATGTAACAAAGAATTACGAATAACCTGGGACCTCCTGATATATGCCGATAATTTACTACTGCAAGTTCTAGAAATTCTGACACAAGTCGGGTATTTGCCCGAAGCCTCTGTCTCATGACATTGAATACATATTCAGTTACGTTGTATTCCGGGGAATAAGGCGGCTGAAAAACCAGGGACACGCCATATTCTTTCAGCATATTTCTTAAAATGCGCTCTCCCTGTCTATGGTGATGGAATCCACAATTATCCATCACAACCACATCGCCTTGTACAAAAACAGGATTCCCCATATCGTTCGTATCGGACATAATTTCGTCAAAGAAAATTTTGCGTACTGTTGCCGTCGTCGGACATTTTTCCAGCGATTACTTAGTAATTGTTATGTAACTGATAGTGTACAATAACTCCGCCTACCGGAACAAATTGGGTGTCAGATCAACTATTCAGGTTGTCTAAACTCCGCCCCCGACCAATCACAGAGGTCGTTGTATACTTGACTCGATTATTTGAATACTTCAATACAATAGTATCAATACTTTGTTCAATACTATAGTAAGTGTGTCGTTCACACCTTCCCTTCATCGGTAGTAATGATAAACAATCAATACTTTACCTTTGCTTTTTTTAGTTCGACTTTCATCATCACTATCATCTTTCTTTTTTCGTTTCTTTACAATCTACAATAAGGAAAAAATTAAAATTTTACAGAGGAGTACACAGAGTTTATGGAGCATAAGATAATCAGAAGAAAAAAAAAAGAGTTCTTCTGTAAATCTAATTGGAATTTACAATTATAAAATATTCATAATATTAAACTACCTAAAAACATAACCAGATAATTGTGAAAGATGACCTGCATGCAATATTTTATCTATAGGACAAAAAATACACTACATTTTTGTTCCAAGAAATCTTTAATCTATAACCTACGATGTCAACATCTATCCCCATGCTAACCCACCTTTTTTGCAGTTCCTTCCTTCCTACCATCCTTTTTAGTCTGCTGGTCAGCCAAAACATTAACATCACTAGTATCAGTACCTGTTTTTATTTTAGGTTTACCACGAAGTTTATCTATAGGCGTGGAGTTACTTCCCTTTGATCCTACACGGTCAAGAAAGAAAGTGGCACTACCACCATCCTCATCCATTTCTTCCAGAAATCCACTTTTATTTGTGCTTTCTTCATCCTCTTTTGATAAATATGAACAAGGAGAGTCTGTTAAGTCAATCTGGTTACAAAATGACATTCCAGAATCTTTTTTAGAAGTCTGTGAACTAGAATCATACCAAGGAGATGATGGTTTTGAGTTTCTCTCTTTACCAGGTACAGGTTTGGGGCTTTTCTGGTACAGACTGGTCATCATGCTGTTCATACAATTAGAATCCTGGAACATAAACAGAGGCCCAAACATCAGCCAACATATTTGTTTGACATATAAATAGTGTAATTACATGGTAACTGAAAGAAGCAAAAATGAATTAAGTCTGACATCTCAGGTTTGATAAAATTTACATGAAAACAATGAACTAATAATAGATATTGATAAACAATTAAATTGGGGACCTATTTGATATGTATGATGGTATATGTGATGTTTCAATTAATCAACAGTTTTGGGTAATGGTTGGTTACACCAGTTAACAAATTAATTGACTACAATCTCACATGCAATATCCACGTTGCCCTATCTTTAACAGAAAAAAGTCTTGAATCTTGATCCTGTCAAAAAACATCACAAAAAGATTGGGCGTCTGGTTGAATGAGACTAGTCAGCATCAGTGCGTATGTGTTTAATAAATATTATTTTCCACTGCATACAAGACAAATATAATAAAAATGGCAGTCAGTCAATTCTTCATAACTTTCCAAACGAGAAAGTGTGAAGTACATAACACTCTCACTTTTCCTTTTTGTTTATTTATGGTGTTATCAATATGATATTATCAATTTATAAAAAATGGAGATGTATATGTATAAAATCACAATCTTTTAATTGATATCACTTGCACCTGTATGAGAAGAATGTAGGATACAAATTTTCTGAATTGATTAAAAAAAATCTTATATGATATTTTACAAACCTCATATGATACATAGTTGTCAGGATTGGAAGAGAAACTTCTGCCTGAATCCGAGGAATCACCATCATCTTCAGGCAAACTGAAAATTTCATTAAGGTATAGCATGAAGACCAATCTTACACTTAATAACAATATAGCCTTGTATATAATGTGACTTGTTAATGTACAATAAACATTGTCCTACTCTCAGCCCTGGGTACAAAATAATTCTTGACTAAAGAAGGGAGAATGAGCTCTAAATATAAGTATTAACATTTCTGTATAACAGGAGGAAATGAGGATAAGATTATTATCAAGACTCACTGCAAGCTACGCATGATACACATCTACCTAAAATATGTAAAATTATGATCATTCTGTCATTCTATAGAGAGAGGCTTTTGGTTGTTAATTTGGAGTATTTAAGTCCAACCAAGAAATATATATTTAAAGGTTTATTCAATACCCCCAACTTGGGTGAAATCCCACAAGTACAAATATTAATGAAAGGTATTAATGGAAGAGAAATTACTTTCTAAGAATTCATCTAAATGAAAAACAAGTGATCCCAGAGGGATCTTGGCGCCCACCATTTGAGGATCTGTTTTCAGTTCTTGAAGATTTGTTTATTTTTGTTTTGTTTGTTACAGGTGTTGTAAATGTTCATGAACTGGTCTTCATTGAATGTACTCAATGATGGCACAAGATATTTTTATTAAGCACCTATTAGCAAATATCATTTGAAAAAGATCCCAAAGTATTATTAGATAGCAGTCAGTTACAGATGGATAATGGACAATATACTTGTGCTGTATTACTGTCGACATCCAAGATGGCTGCCTGTGGGCCACCTTGATTTCAAATCAGTCCAAAAAAGGTACAATGCACAACTTGGGACTAAGGGGAAACTGCATATGAAATTTGAGAAAGATCCATCCAGTACTTTCCAAGAAATAGCGGTAACAAAACTTTTACATCCAAAATCCAAGATGGCCACCTGTCGGCCATTTTGAGTTTGAATCAGTCCAAAAAAGGTACAATGCACAACTAGGGACCAAGGGGAAACCGCATATGGAATTTGAGAAAGATCTATCCAGTACTTTCCAAGAAATAGCAGTAACAAACTTTTACATCCAAAATACAAGATGGCCATCTTGAATTCGAATCAGTCCAAAAAGGTACAATGCACAACTAGGGACTAAGGGGAAACTGCATATGAAATTTGAGAAAGATCCATCCAGTGCTTTCCAAGAAATAGCAGTAACAAACTTTTACTTCCAAAATCCAAGATGGATGCCTGTCGGTCATCTTGAATTCGAATCAGTCCAAAAAAAGGTACAATGCACAACAAGGGACTAAAGGGAAACTGCATATGAAATTTGAGAAAGATCCATCCAGTACTTTCCAAGAAATAGCAGTAACAAACTTTTACTTCCAAAATCCAAGATGGATGCTTGTTGGTCATCTTGAATTCGAATCAGTCCAAAAAAGGTACAATGCACAACTAGGGACGAAGGGGAAACTGCATATGAAATTTGAGAAAGATCTATCCAGTACTTTCCAGAAATAGCGGTAACAAACTTTTACTTCCAAAATCCAAGATGGCCACCTGTCGGCCATCTTGAATGTGAATCAGTTCAAAAAAGGTACAATGCACAACTAGGGACCAAGGGGAACCTGCATATTAGATGGTGGGCTAATAATTGCAAAAAATGAACTATTCTGGGTATTGATCATCTATACTAAGGATTACCACTTGAATATGAGGATCTGTTAAACTGGGCAAAACTCCCAAGAAAAATACCAATACTCCAAAAATGCAATTAGTACACAAAACAAGAGTATCAGCAAAAATGATGAGTGCTCCCAGAAAACATCTTCATTAGATACAAAATTTTAACAAAGGGCAATAATTCTGTAATCAAGGGGTTGCGGGCCCTAACATTGGTATACTGCCCATTTTCTTAGTATAACCAATGCATACACCAAGTTAAATGATGGTTAAAGCAAACAAGCCTATGCTTATCACACAAAATTTCAACACAAGGGCAATAACTCTGTACTCAGGAGTAATAGGCCCTAACTTTGCTACACTGCACCTTGCTTTGTATGACTGATGTATAAATCATGCTTCAATATCCTAGTTTAAATGCAGGCAAAGTAATGCACTGCGCACAAAATTTAAACAAAGGGCAATAACTCTGTTTTTGGGGGTTGTCGGCCCTAACATTAGTACACTGTGCATTGTCCTCATATGATCAATGTATACGCCAATTTTCATTATCCTTCTTTAAATAAAGTTATGCTCCAGATGAAATATTTTAAACAAAGGGCAATAACTTTGTAACTGAAGGGTCCAGAGCCCTGAATTTGAGTCAATTCAAGTCATATTAATATGATCAATGCATACACCAAGTTTTATCAGTCATAGGTCCAATGCAAGCAAAGTTATACTCTGGACACAAAATTTTAATAAAGGGCAGTAACTCTGTAACTGAGGGGCTGAGTCTTGTATCCTCTTAGTATGACTGATGTCTACACCAACTTTCATGATCCTTGCTTAGCTGTGGGATTGCTTAGCTGTGGGCAAAGTTATGCTCCGGACATGAAAGGATGGACAAGGTGACAAATATACACTCCTATCAACAATTTCTAGGAGCATAATATAAATTCACAAAAATTGGATGACGGAATAAGGAGTTAAAAACTGTATATCCTATGATTACAAATTTTTTAACAATCATAAAAGTGTAACTTCTATCATTGTGAGTGTATAATAGACACATTCAATATTCTCTTTTTCAGTCAATATATTCTTGAAGTGAAAAAGATTTCACCGATGTAGAAAGAACTTTAGTCTCAGGATAATGAACTTTGACATCAATTCAAAATTTTATCATAATTATCTACATCATAGCATATACAAACATCTTAAAATCAGCACAAAGAACACTAAGTTAAGAATCTCCAGTCCTGTAAATATATCATCACCTCTGATTATTTGTTTTTTGTCTCTTTCGAAGGTGCTTGTCTTCAAGTTGACTAGTGTTGTCCATGCCTTCTTCCTTGCAGACAACTGCGTATGCTGTGGATTGTACAGACATACAAGATGAAAGGTTTAGTATGTGCATGTATATGTAAAATTATAACTTGTATATTTCATAAAAGAGAAAAATAAGAAAACTCCTCTTAACTATCAAACATTTTCATTTTTGAAATAAAAAGACTTTTTATTTTTTAACAAGTGAATGTATACAGCACTATTCATGTTATACCAAAACTACACCTAAGAAGAAGTTATAATGTAGCAAAACACAAATTCATTACATATGTATACTTGTACCTTTTTCAACTGACTTTGTGAAAGCATTTTTTTTCTTCCTAGCATACTCTCTGAAAAGAAAAGAATTAATTCAACATCTTAATTTACTAGATCTAGAACAATACGGATTAGAAAGAAACACATTTGCAAACTTATTTTAAATGTACTATTCATTCAGTTTGCAAATTGTTTTTTTCTTTCATAACAATATGAAACTATAAAAAATATTCATACCAAAGCTTAAATGGTATTAATGATAAATAAGCCATATCATTTATGAATGTTTATAAAGGTTTAATTGAGCTACTGAATATATGTATTATAATGCCCCTGATTTAACATAACAAAGTTTCAGTTGGCCCATGGACATTTAGATTTACATCTGTATTTTAAGCAATAAAATGTGCACATAAACAATGTGTATCACAGTGGTTAAGTCTGGGGCGATGCAGTGGTAAAGCCTTTCACCTAAACATCCAGGATTTGATTTCCAGGACAAACATGAAATGTTAAGGGGTTAACTGCCCGACCTTGTGGGTTTTCCCTGGGCACTCTGGTTTCTTCCCCCAGTAAGAGCCCTCTCACACTTCCATCCAGGCCAACAAAAGTAATTAATATAAGCTGATGGCTTGTTTTGTAATGGCTGTACAATAAATTAAGTTTATGAAAGCATTACCCGAATTGATTTTGTAAGTCATCTGCCATAACACTTGCAACAACAGGTTTCCTTGAGGCATTAGCATACTTGACATACTGAAACAGTGAATGGCATTCATTTATACTGCATCGTTATATATAAATCTCACATGTCATTACATTTAGAAGTACGTATCAGTACTTATATTGTTAAAAATGAATAAAGCATCGCTAACTGAGGACGTCGGATTTTGTTGTGATTGCACCTCCGTGTAAATAAACCCCTTCCGTTGTTGGAGTAGGTTAGTCTGTAGTTCATAAATCAGGAGACGCTTTTACTTGAAGTCAAATTGACGGATCCATTTAGATGGCTGCAATAACGTGACGTTTGCTGTTATGCTTTAACGACTTTACGACTTTTTTCCATTAAACATTAAAAGCCATGTTATTGATATCTTAAACATTTGCTTATTAAGCAAAAGACTGAAAAGTCAACATTATCAGATTAACTTCTGTAGCTTTTACATACCTGTCGAACTCGAGATAACAACCGCGGATCACTAAAATATTGCTTCTTTTGTTTCCTTTGGGACGACATAATCGATTAGTAACATGTGAAAACCTAATTCATTTGAAAATAATTGAAACACGACAAATCATAAATTTAAAACGGTACCCACGAGTTTCTATCCGGATACAGCAGAACACGCGTAAAATGCTTAAAGAAGCGGATGAAATTTCCGGAAATAACTTGGAAGAGGTAGAAACTAACTACGAAACTGACTCCGGAAGGGCTTACTAGTTGTCAGCTTTCGTAAAAATGGATGTCGGGTACATGTGTCGAATACTTCTAGGTTAAAAATTATTCAATCCAATTCGGAAATAGCCTGTTTTTTTTTTTTTTAGAAAAATAGTGATCTAGCTTACAAAAAAAACAGTCTCTTCTATTTATAGGGCATGTTTTGTACAGTCAGGGACTAGCCCAATGAAAACGGGGGATTTTGGCGTCTGCCTTTGTATGATCTTTATAAGTTCTTTATTAGTTTGATCTTTACCTTTTTTCTCTTAATTTCATTCACTTCATTATAAAAAAATGAGAATAATATCAAACCATCACTCCTCAAGAAATGACTTGTACATGTAAACTTTAAGTGTCCAAATCCAAGATAGCCACCTGCTCATCATTTTAATTCTCTCTCTTTCTGATCAGTCCCAAAATGAACTATGCAAAAAAGTTCATCAAATGGAAGAATTACAGGAAAGCATACATAGGCAATGATTATAACCCGCAATCACAAGACACTAGGTTACCAATCAGAGTCTACTACCAAAGTGGAACTAGATGTTAGTCTGAACAACAAACCAATACGGCAGTCAGTATCAGCCAACAGTTTGTTTACATGAGAGGTCTTATATTTTATAAACTGGTTAATTACACTAATTTGTGATATTTATATTCATATTCATTTAAGATACATTAATTCATTCTTTTATTATAATTACAGATACAATTCAACTATATTGTTTACTGGCAACAATTATAGAATGTCACACACGAGACCTCCGTTATAACGTCATGAAGACGCATGCCAATAATTTATGTACTTCAGGGGAATAATTTCTTACTTGTTATGCCCTGACCAAGCCCATAAGGGAGCACAACCTGTCAACAATAAGAAATAAATAGTGCCAACTTACTTTGAGCTTGTTGCAGCTGATATCCTACTTAATTCACCCTACTCCCCAACCACCCTGCATACCTGTTAGGTATCCAAGCGAGGAGTATAAAGAACACCCTTAACCAACACCAAAGCAACAGCATTGGCTTCACTCCTTGGGTTGTATGTTGATTACAAGGTGATACAAGTCTGATTTATGATTTCTATTTTCAAATAAAAGAAGCTGACAAGTGAATAGATACATTATATGTGGAAGATTTGAAAAAAAAAACACTTTAAATATCTTTTGTGAAAATGTTTTGAAAACAGAAACAAGAATGTAATTAATCAAAAACGATTGATTGAATGTTGTGATCTGTTTAATACAATATCTAGAAAACAGGTTTAAAATAATTTTTATTGAAAGCACAAAAGGCAACAAAAAAACGGTAAAACAGTCTGCCAAATAGATGCTATACAGAATCAGTATATACTATGATACTTAGTAAACATCTATAATTGATTCATCATGAAGATATCCATGTTGTCAAAAGTTTTATACAAAAAACAAAAATGCAATATGATTAGTAAAATGGAAACATCTATGATCAAGCTTCTGTATGAACTATATACAGCTATATCAAATGTTTAATATTATCACTAACAAACATATGTCCCTATAGTTTGAAAGATGCTAACAGACTTGTAATTCCACAGCTAGCCCTTGCTATAGGCATCTGCTGAAAATATGAAGATCCACTGCCCACTATTGCGACTAGCTATATGTGAATTTCTATAGCTGAGACTTATGTGATAAAGTGATGCCAAACCACCAACAGTTGTAAACAAAGTACTAAGAAAAATACATACAAGTAAAAATTTTCAAAACACTGAATATATCACAATGCACTAATTATTGTTGACAATTGATGAAAGTGAATTCAAACCACAATCAGCAACGGTTATTAATGCTGATTATTCAAAAGACTTGGAGTACAATCTTTCATTGGATAATCACTTTTAGTGTGTAGCCAACCTCTGTCCTTTACAAAATATGGAGTACAATCTTTCATTAGATAATCACTTTCGGATGTCACAAAATGTAAACATGTAAAGATTTTGATAAAACTTTTCTGTGGTACCCGAGACAAGGTTTGTAAATAGGCTGGTTCCAGAGATAAAGGAATTGTCATATATCCCTCTCTGTATAACACACAAAATATATAATAGACTGTTTCTGATTCGATATGGAACACAAACCAGCAATATATGTAGACTTTTTGGTATACATAGGAATCTCTGTCAATGGTTTTGATTTTACATTAATTTACAATAATCAGTGTATATATATATACCATGTGCATCAAAGATTGTATCCATTGTACTGAAAATCCTATCTCTGATTGATTTGACTAAAATCCTTGATTCCAGAAGATCTACATGAACAGTAAAATTTATGACTGTAATACATCAAAACATTTCTAGCCATGTTACTTATATCAAATAGTTCTATCTGCCTAAGTGTTAGTTTAATACAAGTAAAAAAATATATACAAAGAAAACACCAATGTTATCTGGCCCCACTTGTATAAAACATCTCAACTTGAGATTTCCTCAAGTCAAGATTTTCCTCAGCTGATATCTCCTCAAAAACGGCTTGCATAAAATTTTCTCAAGGAACAGGAGGAAGGCATCGGCTAGGATGTCCTGAAATTCCTTGAGGAATTTTCATACAAGATATTTTCAAGGAGGTATTAGCTGAGGAAAATCTCGACTTGAGGAAATCTCAAGTTGAGATGTTTTATAAAAGTGGGGCCTTACTAGTTCATCAAAATGATCACACCTGAAAATTTAGAAATGAGATTAATAAGTAGGCCCTGAATTGACTGGGAGATATAGAGAATTTATTTGACACTTGGAAAATCTTGTTCTTGATTCTTGAACACAATACTATTTTCACGGAACTTGTAACTGATCACACATGATAGCACAAGGTTGTTTATAACCAACATATATTAAATAGTGCTTTAATCATGTGCCTCTCCTTTTTTTGTTTTCATTTTTTTTTTGGGGGGGGGGAGGGAGGGGGGAGACGTTAGTCCTGTTTTCAACATCAATTGATACACATTGTGTTTACATACTGAAGTCAACATGTATAAGAGGTATAATTCAGTATTAATCTAAACTTAATGTGCAACATATACAGCATCAAAACTTCAAATTACTTAACTCACAATATTTGTAGATCTTTTGACAATCTTGGTTTGAAATATCACAATGCAATGTCAAAATTATTGATAGAAAACTTATATATATCAAAACAAGAGATCCCATCATTTGGTCTTTATTTGTTCTATCAAAAATGGATCTTTCCACTTCTTTTTTCTGCTTTCCTCTGTTTTTGCTCTAAATTATGAAATTAGAAAATTTCTCGTTAGAATTAGTGATAAGAATTCTTAACTGCCAAATCCAAGAGGACATACAAAATTTTAAAGAGCTCCATCCAGTACTTCAAGAAATGGACATAACAAATTTTCATTGTCAAAATCGAAGAGTGCCACCTGTCAGCCATCTTGTTTCTCTGATCAGCCCCAAAATGGAATACCTGTATGCATAACTTTGGACTAAGGCAAATATACATTGGAAATTTGAGATTGATGTACTAAGGACAAAGAGCAATTTGATGGATCCACCATCTGAAATGAAGGGCTAAAATATTCCTATAAATAGACCAATGCTAAATAATAACTCATCACCATTGACAGTATGCTTGACTTACCTGTAACAAATAAATTAGTATTGTTACAACTTGCTTACAACCAAAAATCAAATTCCAACATTGTGCCATTAGCACACACTCAAGCCTGAATATATTCAAGTTTTTTGAAAATACCAATCTTAAGTTTTAAAATGCCAATCTTGCTTTGTTGATGTCACATTTACAATAGTCTGAATTCTATAAGGAAAATTTCTTATCAAGTATTGTGTTTTGAAAGGATAATAATTAATTTGCATGCCAATGTGGTTCAAACAATGCTTAGTAGTGATATGTAAAATTGATTATTGAGATTTACCACTGAAACAAGTACATGATATAGAGTTGGGATCAAAATATCAAATTGTAAATATAAATTGCATATGTAGCCTTTGTTTCTCATTGATTGTTATAACCACTGTTTAGTAAAATTTGGTGAGTATTATTTGAATGATCGAACAACTAGTGCATTAAATATCAACAATATGACAAACCTAAATATATAAACATAAACATGTGTAAACTGATTTAATTATGATGAAATGTATGGAGAGGTAACTGGAACAGTCTCTTTTACTCCTAATATCATCAATATGTATTCAAGATCCCATACACTGCGAGAACTGATTGCAAGTCGGTAGTTTTCTCCAGGAACCCAGGCATTCCTCCACCATTCGAACCTAGCAATTCCTTAAAAGTCCCTGTCAATTATGATTTGTCTTTCCTCACTTGTGTACCCTGTGAAAAAGTTAAATACATATTGATGATCAGGGTAAGTGACCGCTACTCAATCAGAACACTGACAGTAAAAAAAGTGATCTGCCAGTAAGACCGGTAAAGCATTGGTCACAAACCCAAAGTTCCAGCTACTCCTACAACAAGAAAAAATAACTGAAAAAAGATGTATATGTCGTTAAAAACATGTCTAGAAAACAACATGTACAAGTATATCGCATGATACTGAAAACAGGACTAAATAAAAATTCATTTATACCCACAAGACTAGAGACCCAATCATTGACTACATCTAAGGATGCTTTAGCATTTACCAGAGGACTTTCAGTATTAGTTTTTATCAGGTAAAATCCTTTGTTCATTGGAGAAACCATAAATGGGTGTATAGGCAAAAACAATAACATAAGGATATTTGAATCCATGCTGTGGGGAAAAAATGAAGTTTAAATTATTCAAAATTGGCAAAAAAATCTAGGGCAGAAAAACCACTTGAAGTTATCAAAAGTTTGTGTTACATGTTGTCACCGTAATTCTATTACATTGTAAAATGATATCAACGATTTCTGTTTCACTAGATCATCAATACTGATCTGACACAATGCTGGACTAAATCTCACGTAATCCTTCTCTTAGGACATTAACAACAGATGAGAATAGATGAATAGTTGCAACATGCTTGAATGTGTTTATCACTTTTCCCACCTCAACAGTTTGTGGAAGTCAGCAATCAAATGTTTAATACTGCATTCATTAGTCAATGCAGAAATATCTTTCCAAACGCACATGGTTAGCAAAAAATTTTTCTGTAAAAAGTTTACAACTGTGAAAAACCTCCATTTCTGTTATGATAAAATTGATAAAAACTGAAAAATAACCCCTCTTGGACATTAACTTCATCAAGCAAAAGCAAAGTTATTTTGATGTACCAACTAAATGAAAACAAGCTATGTGTTTTGCAAACAAATTCAATATTGGCCAAGATATCTTCATTAACATACAGTAAACTTTATCACTGTACTGCTACAACAGGACAAGTTCTTTTGCGATCTACACCAGACTTCAAACATAAGAGTTAAACATTAAATGAGGGGCTAGAGTGTACTCTTTAATAAATGAAACCGAAGAGGTGAAACATAGAATTCTCAAACATGGTGTTATCAATTGAATTTCTACCTTACCGATAAGTCAGCAAGTGAGTCAATTCTATCACCAAAGTTGTCCATTTAATTACCAAGTATAGTCATTACTTGTTTCTGATTACAGATTGATTTTGAAGTGTACCACCTCAACACATCTACACTGTGCTTGAATCACACAAATGTTTGACTGACACCAAAAGTGTCAGATATGTATCACTAGTACACAAGACAGTGTCCTACTCTATATTTTTTTGTAATTGGTACTGGGAATACAGGAAACTGGGTCAAATCAGACAGCTATTTTACTTTTTGTTTAGATATTACTTAAAAAGCGGTTTTAACAATGATAGTATGAACAATAATATGATGATGCTACCTTAAATTAACAGCTTAAACAAACAGACTATCTGATAAATACTACATTTGTAAACAATTGGTCATTCATCTTGTTATTAACAACAAAACAGAGCATGAAATTCTTCATCAATCCTTTGACTTCTTTACGATGCTTTTGTTTGTCGTTATCAATTTTTTTATTACACAGAAGGTCTTTAAGCTTTCCAACCACGTCAAGACATCGGTCATTAGGGAAGGCACATTTTTGGGCCTCATTTCCTTTCTTATTACAGCCAGAAATGTTTCTCTTTGGGTGGTTATATTCCCATAAAGATGTTGAAACATGGGTAAAAAAACAAAAGGAAAACATATTGCAAGGTGGAACTATATGATGGTACATCAAAGCTTTACTGCATGTGATGAGTTGATGACTGAGAGACATCCATTTCATGCATTCAGTGATTATCCACATTATGTGATCAATGTTAGTATTACAATTATACTGACAAGCAACGTTTTCTACATAGATGGCTGCAAAAAATGCACAATCATTGTGCATCTGGAAACAAGGCCCGCCTTCGTTAGGGAGGATTAATTCCATTTGTGTCGACTTCAATTTTGATAAAGATAGTGTCATCATGAAGATACGTTCTTGTTTCCAATACGGTATGAGAGACAAAAAGGGGGCAACCAGATGCAATGTTCATCTCAGTCTGTGGTCTCCTAAAGCTGTTGCTGTTGGGGTCAGGTCTAAAGGTGTCAGAAAGGTGTCTTGTTCTTGTGTCCTGATCTAGCAGCATCATCACCACTTTTTGTTGGAATGGCCAGGGAAGGAGACTATCAAAGTCACCTCTCATAACCACAAAAAACAAGGACATGTGTGTACCTGAATAAGTCAAGATTTCATGATTATATCATTATACATTTTAAACAAAAGACCCATATTTCAAAAGTTAATATGGACTTCATAAAATGTTTAATTTGGGCCAGGTGAGCTATTAATGTGAAAGAAGGTCAAGGTCATTTATATGAAGAATCTCAATAGCATTTCACATGCTACAGGGCAAATATCAACATTCTTGGCCATTTTGTTGTTCAGTCAAACTTAACAAAGGCTACTTGTTTGAATGAAGCCATTTAAGGTACTAATACGTTCGATTCAAGTGACCTTGAAAGTAGATTGAGGTCAGTTATAGGCAAAAAATTAAAACCACATAACCCCATCAGGCTTCATTAACCTTTGCCTGTTTTCTTCCCTCAAAGACTGAAAATAGATGCCACAACAAAGTGACCATAATCTCACAGGTGTTTTGTGACAGGAAAATAACTATCAAGGACTGGAAAGGACCGATACCTTTGCCCATGCCATCTCCGTTCAGATAAACTCGAGCACACATCTTGTAACCAAACTGGCTGGTGTAGAACGGCTGACTGTACAGAGACAGTGTTCGTCCAGTCTGTGCTTCCTGTTTTCTTCTTGCAAAATCTCTTATTTTCCACATCAAGGTGCCGTTGAAAGAAGCAGTCTCATGTATCTGGAGTCTGAGGTCTAATTCTGCTAGGCGGACATCTATCAAGCCAACCTGTCTCTCATGGTTCTGTATCTGGTTAGCAACATTACCTACAATAATCAAAACAAGATAAACATACTCAGTACTGCTAAAGCAACACATGTCCCATACCAAAAACCCCCATTCAGCTGTTACACTGTAATAATTTGTGAAGATGGTGCTATTTGATATAAGTTATGAAAAAAAGAATATGCCATTATTTTGTTACGGATTTTGATAAGACTGACAATATGACAATACAGTTTTATAAGATTGACAATATGACAATACAGTTCTATAAGAGTGACAGTATAGTTTTATAAGAATGACAATACAGTTTTATAAGATTGACAATATGACAATACAGTTCTATAAGAGTGACAATATATTTTATAAGACTGACAATACAGTTTTATAAGATTGACAATATGACAATACAGTTCTATAAAAATATGACAATATAGTTTTATAATTGTGACAATATTATGACAATACAGTTTATAAGATTGACAATATTTTATAAGACAAAATACAATTCAATATAAAAATGACAATATAGTTTTATAATTGTGACAAAATGACAATATATTTTGATAAGAGTGACAATACAGTTTTATAAGACTGAAAATACAATTTTATAAGATTGACAATATGACAATACAGTTTTATAAGAGTGACAGTATAGTTTTATAAGAATGACAATACAGTTTTATAAGATTGACAATATGACAATACAGTTTATAAGAGTGACAAAACAGTTTTATAAGACTGACAATATGACAATACAGTTCTATAAGAGTGACAATATGACAATACAGTTCTATAAGAGTGACAATATGACAATATAGTTTTATAAGAATGACAATACAGTTTTATAAGACTGACAATAAGATTGACAATATGACAATACAGTTTTATAAGAGTGACAATATAGTTTTATAAGACTGACAATATGACAATATAGTTTTATAAGACTGACAATATGGCAATACAGTTCTATAATTGTGACAATATGACAATACAGTTTGATAAGACTGACAATATGACAATATAGTTTTATAAAAATGACAATATAGTTTTATAATTGTGACAAAATGACACAGTTACTATAAGACTGTACAATTTTATAAGACAATATGACAATACAGTTTTATAAGAGTGACAATATAGTTTTTAAGACTGACAATATGACAATACAGTTCTATAAGAGTGACAATATGACAATACAGTTCTATAAGAGTGACAATATGACAATATAGTTTTATAAGAATGACAATACAGTTTTATAAGACTGACAATACAATTTTATAAGATTGACAATATGACAATACAGTTTTATAAGACTGACAATATAGTTTTATAAGACTGACAATATGACAATACAGTTCTATAAGAGTGACAATATGACAATACAGTTCTATAAGAGTGACAATATTACAATATAGTTACAGCTTATAAGAGTGACAACACAGTTCTATAAGAGTGACAATATGACAATATAGTTTTATAAGACTGACAAATATGACAGTTTTATAAGAGTGACAATATGACAATACAGTTTATAAGACTGACAATATACAATTTTATAAGATTGACAATATGACAATACAGTTCTATAAAAATGACAATATAGTTTTATAATTGTGACAAAATGACAATATATTTTGATAAGAGTGACAATACAGTTTTATAGACAATGACAATACAGTTCTATAAGAGTGACAATATTACAATACAGTGCTATAAGATTGACAATATGACAATACAGTTCTATAAGAGTATGACAATATAGTTTTATAAGAATGACAATACAGTTTTATAAGACTGACAATAAGATTGACAATATGACAATACAGTTTTATAAGAGTGACAGTATAGTTTTATAAGACTGACAATATGACAATACAGTTCTATAAGAGTGACAATATGACAATACAGTTCTATAAGAGTGACAATATGACAATATAGTTTTATAAGAATGACAATACAGCTTTATAAGAGTGACAACACAGTTCTATAAGAGTGACAATATGACAATATAGTTTATAAGACTGACAATATAGTTTTATAAGACTGACAATATGGCAATACAGTTCTATAATTGTGACAATATGACAATACAGTTTGATAAGACTGACAATATGACAATATAGTTTTATTATTGTGACAATATGACAATATAGTTTTGTAATTGTGACAATAAGACAATATAGTTTTATAAGAATGACAATACAGCTTTATAAGAGTGACAACAACACAGTTCTATAAGACTGACAATATGACAATATAGTTTTATAAGACTGACAATACAGTTTTATAAGTGACAATATAGTTTTATAAGACAGTGACAATATGACAATACAGTTCTATAAGACTGACAATACAGTTTTATAAGACTGACAATACAGTTCTATAAGACTGACAATATAGTTTTATAAGACTGACAATATGACAATACAGTTCTATAAGACTGACAATATGGCAATATATATTTATAAGAGTGACAATGTGACAATATAGTTTTATAAGACTGACAATATGACAATACAGTTCTATAAGACTGACAATATGACAATATATATTTATAAGAGTGACAATGTGACAATATAGTTTATAAGACTGACAATTTGACAATATAGTTTTATAAGAGTGACAATATAGTTTTATAAGAGTGACAAGGTGACAATACAGTTTTATCACCAATATGTAATTAAGTGATATAATCAGTTGTAAGTGTATGAGAATCAGTCAGGAATGAAGCGACTAGATTGCTGGTTACAATTCTTATAAAAATAGAAATTTTTTGACCTAGTAACAACTCTGAAACTCAAACTTGCTCAAGACATTTAAATGCTTTATAAGTGAGTGGGTTTTTATAAAAATTTCTTCAGATGAGAAGTTGCTATAGTGCTGACATGATTTTCTAAAAATAACAAGTGACCTTGATCTTAACTCAACAACCCTGAAACTGGAACTTTTCAAAGATATTACTGTCTTTTGTAAGTGTGAGTTGATCAAAATCTTCTAAGGAATGAAGCCATTAGAGCTCTGATATAGTTAAATGTAGTAGCAGTTTACCTTGACCCAACAACACTGAAAACACCAAGTTGTTAATGTATGTTGATGCCTTATATGCGTGTGAATTTTGATGTCAATTCTTCAAGGAATGAAGCTCCAAGATAACAACTTTTTGAAAAAAGTAAGGGTGACCTTCCTGACCCAAAAACCATCAAGGAATGTCACTAGAGCACAATAATTTTTTAAAAGATTAGAGTGACCTTTTACATAACCTGAAAATGGCACTTGTCTTAGATATTTTGATATTATAAGAATGAAAAGTGCCTTAGATATTTTGATATTATAAGAATGAAATTTGATGGCACCTTTATTAGCTGTGAGTCAACTGACTCATAGACTGTGACCATGAAACTATAACTCCAGGTATAATAATAGCTGACCTTCGAGTAGGTTTACCAAAGACCTTTAAGAAATTATGTTTCTAAAGTGATAAATGACTGTGACCTTCAGACTGAGGTATTTTGACCTTCGGACTGAGGTATTATCATATATGACTTCTGCTTGTAGTTTGATCAAAATGAACTTCAGATCTAGAGTTGACAATGAATAAAATGCCTTTTTTCCTATAAATAGAAATGTTGACCTATATATCATTTTGCCCGGCATGTTAGGACATGATGCACTGGGATATCACTCAGAGGAACAAGAGAGTCATATGTAACATTACACATCAATCTGTGACCTCTATTACATGGCTGGGAATGCAGTTTATGTAAATAAGTATCGGTAACTGTGACTTTTGAGCCATAAAACATATTAATCCTTCTCGTACTAATGATAAAGATCATGTGATATTTCAAGTCCTAGAAAGAAAATATGTTTACATGCATGGATCCTGTTTCATCAGCATCATATATATTGAGTGAACAAAGCTGAAGAAATAAATCAATGTTAAACAACAATGTATTTACTGGAAAACTAGTGTTATCAATGTTATCAATACCTGGGACACCCTCTCCTATTCCTCCACCAGCTCCATTTCGTTCTATCTGTGTTACTCGTTCCGAGATGTTTGTCTGACCATCACGAAGGGTTTGGATATCACGTCCCTGTTTATCAACTGTATCTTTCTTTGCCAAATCTTCGACTCTTCTTTCAAGGTGGATCACCCTTTCAGTCAGAGCAACAGCTCTCAACTAAATAATTTCGTTGTAAACTCTAATCATTGATTTGATTTCTCTTGTTGATTAATGCATTAACCATATAGAGAAATGTTTCCTGCTGATACAGAATTTTACCATCTAATAAAATTATTTCTATCCTTGCCTTATATTTACTGTATCAATACACACATGTCAATCTGAATACAAATTCTAAAATAATAGTCATAAATGTTTTTTCTTTCATTGGATGATAGGATAATCAAAGACATATTCATGAATCTTGATTATATTTACTGTGTCTTATATCTACTTTATCAAAATTTCCTCTTTAATATTAATCATATCCATATGAAGAATAGTGCCAGTTTTAAAGCAAAAGTATTGATAACTGATGAATACATTACAATTACACAAAAGAGTGGTAAAACAAAAAATGAGATAAAAGTTTAAGGCACTTGCCAATATCTATTTTAATTAATCATATCAAACCTTCATATCCTTGACAGCTATTCTGCTGGCTTCCATACCATCTTTCACCAAGGCCACTTCTCTCAGACACTGATCCACCGTCTTCTTATAGTCCTTCCGACTGGCAGAGATGTCCTGTTACAATATATAGTAAATGATGATCTAGATATGGCTTTATGACTCTAGTGCTGTATAATATGTTTTCTATTGTCCTCTCACTGCCTTTCTATATTAACTATATGAACAAATATGGAAATACTCCTTCATTATGCGAGGAAAGAATTCCATTTCCATAACATTTGCCAATATAAATGTAAAGATCTTACACAAAGCATTTTCACAAGTTAAGTGTAAAAAACATTACATACCTTTTCAATGATGCTGGTTAATACCTTAACACACTGATATTTTTTTTTTGAAATGTACTGAAAAGATTTGTGTATACACTTAAGTATTAACACATTAAAATAATAAATTATATTTAGCTAAAGATTAAGTAATGACCTGTATCTCTCTACGAATCTCCATACTCTGTACATCAATGCTGGCTGTATACACAGTGGTCAGCTGCAGGTGGTGGTCAATCGACTCCTGTTCGTGCTTTTTAACATTTTCCTGTGATCCCTGGAATAACAGCAAACAAGAATACAACTATCCAAACAATGAAGGGAATATCCAAACAATGATAGGAATATCCAAACAATGATGGGCCTATGGGAATATCCAAACACTGATGGGAATATCCAAACAATGATGGGAATATCCAAACAATGATGGGAATATCCAAACACTGATAGGAATATCCAAACAATGATGGGCCTATGGGAATATCCAAACACTGATGGGAATATCCAAACACTGATGGGAATATCCAAACAATGATGGGAATATCCAAACAATGATGGGAATATCCAAACAATGATGGGAATATCCAAACACTGATAGGAATATCCAAACAATGATGGGCCTATGGGAATATCCAAACACTGATGGGAATATCCAAACACTGATAGGAATATCCAAACACTGATGGGAATATCCAAACAATGATGGGAATATCCAAACAATGATGGGAATATCCAAACAATGATGGGCCTATGGGAATATCCAAACACTGATAGGAATATCCAAACAATGATGGGCCTATGGGAATATCCAAACACTGATGGGAATATCCAAACAATGATGGGAATATCCAAACAATGTGATGGGCCTATGGGAATATCCAAACACTGATGGGAATATCCAAACAATGATGGGAATATCCAAACACTGATGGGAATATCCAAACACTGATGGGAATATCCAAACAATGATGGGAATATCCAAACACGAATATCCAAACAATGATGGGCCTATGGGAATATCCAAACACTGATGGGAATATCCAAACACTGATGGGAATATCCAAACAATGATGGGAATATCCAAACAATGATGGGAATATCCAAACACTGATAGGAATATCCAAACAATGTGATGGGCCTATGGGAATATCTAAACACTGATGGGAATATCCAAACAATGATGGAAATATCCAAACACTGATGGGAATATCCAAACAATGATGGGAATATCCAAACAATGATGGGAATATCCAAACACTGATAGGAATATCCAAACAATGATGGGCCTATGGGAATATCCAAACACTGATGGGAATATCCAAACAATGATGGGAATATCCAAACAATGATGGGAATATCCAAACAATGATGGGAATATCCAAACACTGATAGGAATATCCAAACAATGATGGGAATATCCAAACACTGATGTGAATATCCAAACACTGATGGGAATATCCAAACACTGATGGGAATATCCAAACAATGATGGGCCTATGGGAATATCCAAACACTGATGGGAATATCCAAACAATGATGGGAATATCCAAACACTGATAGGAATATCCAAACAATGATCTGATGGGAATATCCAAACACTGATGGGAATATCCAAACACTGATGGGAATATCCAAACAATGATGGGAATATCCAAACACTGATGGGAATATCCAAACAATGATGGGAATATCCAAACAATGATGGGAATATCCAAACACTGATAGGAATATCCAAACAATGATGGGCCTATGGGAATATCCAAACACTGATGGGAATATCCAAACAATGATGGGAATATCCAAACACTGATGGGAATATCCAAACAATGATGGGCCTATGGGAATATCCAAACACTGATGGGAATATCCAAACAATGATGGGAATATCCAAACACTGATGGGAATATCCAAACACCAATATTTAAATATCAATATATATATAGGATATCTATCAACCCTTAATCATACATTCAGTACAGATATAACGTATATTGAGAAACCTAAACCTGAAGTACAGGTTGTGAAGAGATCTCTGCAAGAGCTGACCTAAAATTTCCCTTGGAGCCTATTATCCATTCATTTACTGTTGCTGTGTAGGAAAATACAACTTAAGGTCATGGTGCTTTAAGTCTACCAAATTTGAAAGAAATTTATTAAAAATTGTAAGAAATGATCTTTGGACAAAATCAACATTATGAAAACAACAAGGGACAGTGGCTCTTCCAAATAGAGTCAAATCCAACTACTGTTCGTGAAAGCACAACTTCAAGGTCATGGTGATTAAGCCTACCAAGTTTGAAAGAAAACTATGAGAGGAGATCTGTTTATAGGATTAACAGTATGAAAAAAAGGATGTGCAATAAATCTTCCCAATACAGTCGAATCAATTAGCCATTCAGGAAATCACCACTTCATGTCATGATGAACTGGTATAAGCCTACCAAGTTTGAAAGAAAACCCAAGTGAAAATGGAGAGAGGAGATCTCCGTACATGATTAACATTTTGAAAACAACAAAAGGTAGTAGTTCTTCCAAATATTGTCCAATCAAACTGCCACTCATGAAACCACATTTTTATGTCATAGCAATTAAATGTACCAAGTTTGAAAAAGATTGGTTCAAAACTGAGGAGGAGGTTTGTGGATAAACAAGAGTCACAAGGGTCTTAACGGTCACCTGAGTCACAATACTTCTTGTAACATGTCATAGAAATGATTTTGTTAGAAAAAGTAACTTTAACTAGAGTTACTAGAGTGAAGGTACCTTTTGTAAGGATGAAAGAATTATGGACTTATAACAGAATAATAATCAGAACAATTTGATTTTTGTTCATCATGTAAGTCAATTCTTATTTATAGTGGACGATGTAATCGTTAATAATGATAACTCTTTTACACCATATTGTACATAAGTAATTCAGATTTATCGCCCCTATACTAATACATGTCACATAATAAGGGGTACCACTTTGGTGGTACTTCAGTGCTGAAAATTGTCGTGACTTTGCCCGGACGAGCCGTAACTGGCGAAACCGGTTGGCAAGAATAAAAGTTTAGAAATTTACTGATCCTGTTAAGCTGATCGATGTTGAGTTCACACGTCTATGATGATATTTGTATTACGTTAAACATTGAGTGACTCCCTGCATACCTAGAGGTATCCATTCTTCAGCGACTGCACCACCAAAGAAACTTACCTACATTCTCCTGTTAACTTTAATTACATTCACCAGGAACAGACAGCCAGACAACACCTTCGGTAGATTAGGTCAAGTTTAATGGTTGACATGTTTCGACACACTAGGTGTGTCGTCCTCATCCATTTTGGATGAACAAAGAAACTTATCTCTTCGGTATTCTTTCTCCTAAAGCTAATGTTGTAGGTAATGAAATTTTAATTATGATTAAACATTATATATATAAGACAAGATGTCTGCACAAGTCTCTAAGTTTAAATGGTCTCATAAACACAATAAAAGATCACTTCCGAGTACAAAAATACATTGTTTCTTCTAAAAATTGTCGCATAAAAAGGAATTTCGAGAACTGCTGGAAAAAATGGAAACCTATTTTGGAATTATAAACTACATTTTGAGCTGCTTTCTCCATTAACCTCGACATCACCACAATTTCGGTTATCATTTCAATTTTTTCATTTTGACCTATAAATTAACTATAAATGTAGAAATAGGCAGTATCTGATATAGCCCTCCAGCTTGTTTCTTCCTCTTTTCTCCCTCTTTGATCCATTGCCTTTTCTCTCCCTTCTCTTCTGCCCCACCCTTTCCCATCTATCATATTTATATGTATGTCTGTGTGATCGTGTGTGTGTATGTGTGAGGGAGGGTGTGTATGGGTGTGAAGGTGTGTGTGTATGTGTACTCATTCCATAGCATGTATAGGCTGGGCCAAATTTCATAGCCACCACTATATGCTGGTTCGGAGTTTGTCAATTTTCTAGTTAATGTTTGATGATGATGATGATGATGATGATGATGATGTTTGATGTGATGATGATGATGATGATGATGATGATGATGATGATGATGATGATGATGATGATGATGACGATGTTTAGATGGTGATGATTGTTTGATGATGATGATGATGATGATGATGATGATGATGATGATGATGATGATGATGATGTTTGATGTGTGATGATGATGATGATGATGATGATGATGATGATGATGATGATGATGATGATGATGACGATGTTTAGATGGTGATGATTGTTTGATGATGATGATGATGATGATGATGATGATGATGATGATGATGATGATGATGACGATAATGATTGATGTCTGTTGATAATGTATTGTGAAAGATGATGTTGGATGATGATGATATGTTGGGTACAATCTATATATATATTATTTATGATGATGATGATTATTAAAATGTGACTAGACTGAAAATGATATTAGGCCCTTAAATATTGTGGTGTGTCTGTGTATTGGCGTGTATGAGGGCGTGTGTGTGTACTCCAACCATGTGTGAGTGTGGCGTTGGTATGGGTGTGAGTGAAATATTTATGCTTTGAAAAATCGTCGAAAAATAAAAATATTATGAATTTAAAAAAAAAACTTTGAATTAAAAGAAATTGCACTCAAGATTTTAATTTTCCTTTATCAAATCCTCCATCCAGGAACAGTAGAACATCTATGAAATTTTGGTCAATTTGACCTATTTTTGGCTCTGCGTATCAGCCCCTTGTGATCAGTCAAGGTAAATATGTGTATACATCTCATCAAAAGTTAGCTTATATTAATAACCATTCTGCCCTTTCCATGCCATCCCCAGCAGTAAATGTAAAGAGTTCCAAAAAGTAAGATATTGCTACAAGATATTTTGCGTAAATGAAACCATATCTGTGTACCAAGCTTCATTAATTTGGACTCTAAGACTTACAGAGAAGTCACATCCAACGTTAATGAATTTACAGCGAATTGGTTTTTTCGGACATTCTGGTTCATGTTCTTGCATCTGAAAAATTAAAACAATGATATTTAAGCATTGAACTGTCATATACCAGGTAATCACATTTGGTTGTTATAAATGACAAAACTATGCAGGCAAACATTTAACTGCGTTGTCTGCATAACTCTGTCATTTATAACAACCACAAATTAACCTGACACGACAGATCAAGGGCCATATCTACATTCTTTATATATGTTGCCATCTTCTGACATTTTTTTAGCTTTTTTTAACCAAGATAAATTATTCATTGACAACAATGCAAACCATTAATTGAAAGAGCAACTTTGACATTGAATTGTCGTCGTTTCTATGACCACAAAATGGAAAGGCGGCCATCTTGTATTTCAACTTCGAAAGTTTGTTATCGCTGCTTCTTGAGTATAATGAGCATGCATTGGTTGGCATTTAAAGTGTCTTTAAAAATCACTGATCTCTCTGGTCAGTTCCTACTGTGGCATGGACATGTAAATACAATAAATATTAAAAGTTGTTTCAGACAGCAGTTACAATAAACGCAATGTTTAGAATTTTTCAGACCTATCTAAAATAATTCTATTTTCTAACTTGTAACCTGATAAACTGATAATTCAGTAATCAGATGACCATATGGTACCAGGAATTTGTAGCTTATCTGCAATAACATTTAAGAAAGAAATTTGAAAAAGTGCATGAATATTTTTGATAAATCACAGAATAACTCGATCATACCTTGGAATTTCAAGGGATCAAACAAAAAATAGTTTTTGATCAAAAACATCAAAACAGATATTAAGATGTTGAGGTATATTCCTGTACACCTGTGTGGTAGTATTATATTAAAAGTAAAGAATGAAGTGGACAAGTGACTTTCATTTAATTATAAATTATAGCCCAACTCATTCTGATACAGCATCTATACACTTACTTCTTCTCTTGGTAGATTCTGAATACCACAACTATTTGGGCATGAAACCAGAAACTTTCTACACAAAGTTGTTTCATGTTCCTATAAATAAAACATATTAATTGATCATATGATTGATTAAACTGTTATAGTAATCACATTTCAGAAACATGTGGAAAGTATCATTAATGTTTTTCATCAATTTTAAACTAACACATTTTCTTTTTCAACACTGAACTAACATTTTACCAGTAATGTAAGACACTAAATACCAAGACAATTTGCAAGTTACAGTCCCCATCAACACACCACTTCGTCAACATGAACCTATATACCTCAAGTATGAAATTCCAGTAGTTAATTAGTAGTGTCAGAAACCTAGAAACCTTTTTCATAAACATAGGTCAAAGATCATAATAATACTGATTGTAATAAACAAGACTTATTCTGATGTGAGAAAGTAAATTTAATACAATGATATTCATCACAGCTCATACAAAACACCATGTTCTTCTATAAATTACTGATTAAATATGATACTGACCCACAGAAAGTAACAAAACCTATAATCATGATTACTTGTTACTGATAGAAGATGGTCCTGTCCCCACAGAAAGTAACAAAACCTATAATCATGATTACTTGTTACTGATAGAAGATGGTCCTGTCTCCACAGAAAGTAACAAAACCTATAATCATGATTACTTGTTACTGATAGAAGATGGTCCTGTCCCCACAAAAAGTAACAAAACCTATGATCCTGATTACCTGTCTTTGATTGAAGATGATACTGTCCCCACAGTAGGAACAGATAATATTTCTGTATACACATCCCTTTTGATGGTCCTCCATGGTCTGTTTACTGATACACTCAGTACATCCATTCCTCATATAGACACACTGTATAGGTTTGTATTCACATTTCGTCTGATGCTCCTGTTCAAAGGAAAACATTCAACAAGTGTTTTCTTTCATATATTTTGTCAACAATCAATTACCCTAGCCAATATCTTGACACTCAATGTTATGGAAGCAATCAAAACAGTGCTGTATGCTTTGATGATCAATCAAAACATACAAGTTCAAAAGAGATGGGTTTAAAACTCAAAGAAATTTCTGAACAAATCAAAATATTGAAAAGAACAAGAGGCCCAGAGGGCCTGTATGGCTCATCTGGATATTTATGACCAACATTACTACATCTGTGCATATGTTCCACGTTTAACACATTTGACCCATGTGACCTTGACAATGGGTCAAGGTCATTTCTTTTACTTTCTTGGACCTCAAAAAAGGAAGATACTGGCTAAATATAATGATTCTAGGCTTTTCGATATTTCAGAAGAAATTGTTTAAACACATTTGACCTCTGTGACCTTGAAGATTGGTCAAGGTAATTTCTTTTAGCAAACTTTGTAGGACACCATAAGAGGAACATAGTAGCCTTATACCATGATTCTAGGCTTTCCAGTATTTTGAAAAAAGTCACTTAAATTTTTTAACACATTTGACCTCTGTGACCTTGAATATGGGTCAAGGTTATTTTTTCGCAAACTTTGTTGGGCTTCATCAAAGGAACTATCCAGCCATATATAATGATTCCAGGCTTTCCAGTATTTTGGAAGAAGTCGTTTAAATGTTTTAACACATTTGACATCTGTGACCTTGAAGATTGGTCAAGGTAATTTCTTTTAGCAAACTTTGTAGGACACCATAAGAGGAACATAGTAGCCTTATACCATGATTCTAGGCTTTCCAGTATTTTGGAAGAAGTCGTTTAAATGTTTTAACACATTTGACCTCTGTGACCTTGAATATGGGTCAAGGACATTTCTTTCTGCAAACTTTGTTGGGCTTCATCAAAGGAACCATCCAGCCATATATAATGATTCTAGGCTTTCTGGTATTTTGGGAGAAGTCATTTAAATGTTTTAACACATTTAACCTCTGTAATCTTGAATATGGGTCAAAGTAATTTTGTTTGCAAACTTTGTTGGGCTTCATCAAAGGAACCTTCCAGCCATCTATAACCATTCTAAACCTTCTGGTATTGTGGAAGAATTCGTTTAAAGGTTTTAAGATATTTGACCTCTGTGACCTTGAATATGGGTCGAGGTCATTTCTTTTTGCAAACTTTGTTGGGCTTCATCAAAGGAACCTTCCAGCCAAATATAATGATTCTAGGCATTCTGGTATTTTGGAAGAAGTTGTTTAAATGTTTTAACACATTTGACCTCTGTTACCTTGAATGGGTCAAGGTTACTTTTTTTTGCAAACTTTGTTGGGCTTCATCAAAGGAACCTTCCAGCCATATATAATGATTCTAGGCCTTCTGCTTTTTTGAAAGAAGTCGTTTAAAGGTTTTAACACATTTGACCTCTGTGACCTTGGATATAGGTCAAGGTCATTTCTTTTTGCAAACTTTCTTGGGCTTCATTAATCGAACCTTTCAGAAAAATATAATGATTCTAGCCCTTCTGGTATTTTGGAAGAAGTTGTTTAAAAGGTTTCAAAAATGTAACAACACTTGTGCAGGACAGTGTGTAAAACATCTGTACCAAGTTTGAACATGATCCACCCAGTGGTTCTTGAGAGGAAGTCCAAAATGTCTTAGCCAAGCAGAGGCCAGGGTTGCACATTTATATAAAGCAAACCATGTTTTCATTTACAAGTTGAAATATAGCTTAGTAGATACATGTATAGCTAATGTATACAAAAAATCAGATCAATTTCAAGTCTATCCACAATCTTTTCCTTGCCTTATACAATAAGGTATCCAACTAAAAAAACTCACATAAAACAATGTGAAAAAATCTTGTGGTACTTCTGAGACAGGAATATATATGTATCAAGGCTGAGAAATATAGTGTTACCATAGGTATTGAACCATATTATACATGTAGCTCAGAACATAGAAGGTTCAGCAAGTAATAAGATCCAGGTTTGATGAAAGATCTGGCTACACATTTTTTCTCGCCTATATGGTTGTCATAAACACACAACATGTCTTTATTGAAGATTAATATATAACATATATCAGAAAGGCTAATTTTGGACCAGTTATTTTTATTCTCACAAACTTTGCAGTCCTTTCCCTAAAGATCATCTATATGAAGTTACACTTTTGGTTCAGGACAACAAGATTTGCTAAGATTTAACAAATTCTACCCATTTCTGCCCCTTGTATATGCCCCCATTGAGGCCACACCTTTTTCTATTGTAAACTTAAAGAAACTTAACTTAATTTTACTCCTTTTTTACCCCCACCTGGGGCCCCTATTGCAGCCATTACTGTTTTTGCCCCCAAACTAGAAGTGTCTTATTACACAGATGCTTTGTGCTTAGTGTAGTTGTAACCCGAAAACATGGCCAATGCCATTAGATCCCATTTTCAAAAAAAATCTAATTGACCCCTTTTTGCCCCCCCCCCCCCATGTGGCCAAAGAACCCCTCAGACACTTTTTTCAACTCAAAGTCACATGTTCTTCACTAGGGGACCCTATATACTAAATTTGGTTGAAATCCCTCAACTTTGAATTTTGACCCCTTTTTAGTGCCCCCTGGAGGGCCTGTCTATGACCCAATATTTTTTTCATTCAAAAACCTTGAAGACCTTACCATAGGGACCCTAAATATCAAATATGAACTTAATCTGACTGTTGGGTTACGAGAAGAAGATTTTTAAAGATTTACCTAATTTTACCTCCATTCCACCCCTCCCACCCCTCCACCCCTACCCCCGGCCAAACCCTTTTTCCACAAACTTGAAGCGGCTTCCCATGGGGATGCTTTGTGCCAAGTTTGGTCAAAATCCATTCAGTGGTTCTTGAGAAGAAGTCATTTAAAGAAGGTTTTTACATATGTCCCCTTTTACACCCCTTATGGGCCCCAAAGGGGACATAATCACTTTTTTCAACATAATTTCATATGTCTTCACTAAGGGATGCTTTCTACCAAATTTGGTTGAAATCGGTTAAAGATGAATTTTTTACCCTTTTGAGAGCCCCCTAGTGGGGCTGTTTTTGACCCGGTTTTTTTTCATTCACAAAACTTGTAGACCTTGCCATAGGGACATTAAATATCAAATATAAACTTAATCTGACTGTTGGTTCATGAGAAGAAGATTTTTAAAGAATTACCTAATTTTACCCCCTTTTTCCCCCTCCTGGGGCCCATATTGGGGTCACGCCCTTTCGCTTCACAAATTTGAAGCGGCTTCCCATGGGGATGCTTTGTGCCAAATTTGGTCAAAATCCATTCTTGAAAAGAAGTCGAATATGTGAAAAGTTAACGATGCACGACTGACGACGACAGACATATCATGATGGCCTTCAGCTCAGGTGACCTAAAAACCAAAAGGATAAAAATGGAAGTGGGGTGGGGGACAATGATTATAACAAGAGAACAACAGTGTGGAACAATACACTTCTGTCCCCTGCAACAGAAATCAAATGCTTGATGATAAATCAAAGCAAATAAAGTTTTGAAGAGATGCTAAATCTAAAATCAAAATGCTGAAAAAAAAACAAAAAAAAACAAAGGCCAGTCTCTCTTTGGATCATTGTTTTATCAAAATACTGTTCATGAAAACATAACTTACCAACTTTCAAAGAAATTGGTAAAAGGAAATGAGAGAGGTGATATTCAGACAAGATAAACTTTATGAAAAAAAAAACAAAGGGACTTAACTCTTCCAAAAATTGTAAATTCACAATGCCATTCAGGAAAACACATTTTCTTTTATGTAATTGTTATGAAGTTCACCAAGGTTCAGAGAAAAATTATCTAGAGTTTGTTATATCAAAAAGAATACAAATATGAAAATGGTGATAAGTAAAAATGTCAAGAGGGAAACCAGTGCTATCTGTTTTTATGATGAAATATTTAAAACACACGTTTTAAAGAAAAAAGTGGACAACCGTTATTCACAAGAGTTTCAAGATAAGATACAAATGTTTAAAAAAGACAACATCTTTCCAAAACTGTAAAATTACAATGTGAATATGGAAAGCATGTTATGGTTATAAAGCCAAGAACTAAGGAAAGAGATCCCTACACAAATACAAAATGTGGAAAAAACCAAAGGCGGCATACCTCAAGTCAGGTGACCTATAGTATACCTCCTTTAAAAATTGTTGAATCAAACTGCTGTGTTGGGAAAACACCAGTTCATGTCAAGGTGATAAAACATTTTTCACAATGAGGAACCAATGTGCTTTTAATAGATAATCAAGTGACCTACGTCCAACCTATGAGAAAAATTAAAAAAAAAAAAAAAAAGAATAATGAGCACTAGGCTGACATAAATGATACCTCCAGTTGTTTCCACTGCATTTCTGCTGGACACCCTTGATCCTTGTTAGTACAATATACAAGAAGGGCTCTTATCTCCCGTCGTGCACTTGGGTCACGAAATATCTGAAAGAAAGGAAGTAAATATACCTACTCTTTACATTTCTAAAGGTGCTGTACACACAACATAAATGGCTGCATGCTTTGGAAAACATGCTCTGCTATATGCTCCAGAAGAATTGCAGAAAGTTCACCATGCCTGTTATTTAGTTTTTTTATTTGGTACAGACTTACTCCAGTAATAATATAACTCAATTGTAATACAACTCAGTCAAAGAATTTCTGTTCTACACTAGCAGCATACTACAGAAACAGTGCTTATAAGTACTCAGTTATATGTGTCATCTGAACTGGTTTTACCATCCAAAAAGATGGACATGACCACACTGTAGCTTTATCTTGACCTAAATAGCTATTGATCTCAAAATGTTCAGATCTAACATGATAATTTCGAACCAATTTTGACATATCAACAAATATCAACATTTAGTGAAATAAGAAGCCAACAACTAAAACTCAGTATGTACAACCAGAAACTGTCGGAAATTAAAGCGATCAAACATGATAAATGAGGACAAGACAATATCCACAGGAAGAATTAAAACTGTTTAATAGTTGACATGCGTCGGCAAGCTAGGTATGCCTTCCTCAGAACAGAGTAACTAATCAAAATACCAGACTTATATACTATGTCTCCCTAGCAACTCACACACACAGGGATTCTCAACCAAACAAATAACTAGGTACAGATTATCATTGATTGAACATCAGACTTTTCAAACTTTTTTTTTTTTTTTTAATGTTTTATCTTTTATTCACCAATCACAGAATCTACAACAACAGTTATCGTTTTCATGACCTTGACTTGTAAAATACATCAGGTTTTAAACCAGTCTTGTTGACATCTGGCAAGCTAATGTAATATTCATTGGGATACCAATGATGAACTCAAAAGCATCAAAAGCTGTCACTGTCATGAACTTAGTTGCAAAAACCGATAATCCTTCTTGTTCTGTTGTGTTTGGGCTTAACTTCCATCCTTTGATATATTTGTTGACATTTTTTAAATGTTTTGATTAATCTATTTAATAATATTTGTGATTCCTCTCTTGATAAATTTATACATATGTAACATTTTGTAACATGGTGTTCCAAGGAAAAGAGGCAAGTCTGTTCACAAATAGCAATTCCATTGAGAAATACACTTACTGAGTATGTATATAATATAGTAGTTATATTTAAAATTACATCAATCACAATGTCCACTAATCCAGCACTACATTATAAAGTTGTATATTCATGTCATGATCCTCTTTGATTTATTTTCGGTCTGCAGAATAGCCATCCTTTCACACAATAACATCCATCATATCTATAACACACAATTAATTTGGAAAATGCTTGATAGTGCTTTTCTTGTTCTGCCATTCTGTCCTGGAATTTGTACGATGAAGCAGATTAAATGCCAGCACATTTGTCCATACTTCTATGACTTTTTGAAGTTCTCGAACTCTGAATCAAAGTCCTTATCACTCAAGTTCAACATAAGGTTTCCAGCATTCAAGTATACTCTGTTCTATGAAGCAGAGACGGTTCTGTTCTTAGTTGGTGGAGCCATTTGTCTGGTTAATTCTGATAACGAACAAGACTCTAGCCTGCTAAATAGTTCACTGATCTGGCGTTGGTGCAGCATCTTAGCGGGACAAGTGGCGTTTAGCCACACCAGATTGAGCAATTACAGGTCTGCAATGCCCTTAGATCTTCGGGGTCGCACGCACTACACTGAAGGAATCAACATGCTCTTATCCTTGCCCGAAAGGGTTGGGTAACCTGTTGAACCTCCTTCGTGCTAGGGATTGGGGCTTGTAATTCTTCCCCATGAACGAGGAATTCCCAGTAAGTGCGAGTCATAAGCTCACGTTGATTACATCCCTGCCCTTTGTGCACACGATCCCTCGTTTACACAGCAAGTGTATGGAATCCACACCATGCCAAGGACATTGATATTATTGAAAACGTCCAAAGGAGGGCTACAAAGTTAATACCTGGGTTCAAAAATTTATCTTATAAAGAATGTCTGGAAAGACTTGATCTTCCAACTCAGGAACAGCAAAGGATGAGAGGAGACATGATAAACACTTTTAAAGTTATTAACAATATATATGATAAGAGAGCTACTGAAAATTTATTTGAGATGTGTACCACAACCACAACAAGAGGGCATTCTCAAAAACTGTATAAAAAGCATTCGCGATTAGACAATAGAAAACATTTCTTTAGTCAAAAAACTGTAAATTTGTGGAACAGCTTGTCCCAGCACGTTATAAATGCTACTACAGTCAGACAGTTCAAACTTTTATTTGATGAACATTATAAAATTAATAAAAATATTAGCGTTTAATGAATTCACGGATGTAATATTAACACAATTTTTTCATGAATTGTTAAATACTGACAAAGAGGCTAGCAAGCCTGCATCCATCATGTATGGTAATAAATCATAATAAATGTAATTAGGCATGTCAACATAGCAGCCCATCTCTTGCGATTCGCTGCACCTCCACAGGTTTTCCAAATCATGACCTTCCATAAGCCAAATATATCTACTCTAATTGCGGTAAATGGAGGCTTCGCATTAATCTTCTGACAGGTTTTCTATCTTCTGGTGTATGAATGGACCTCTAAGTTTCCTACATACCACACACTTTCTTATCATGAAAGAGACAGGCCTCTTAGCTCCAACTAGCCAGAATCTATAAGAACACCGAGACTTTTTTTAGAAGCATACAAGTAAATATACAACTAGATTCTCCAAAGAATTTAAAGATGACTTGACAAAAATTCTTGAAACCTCATAACCATTCAAATGCTGCACCGTGTAAGAAATCTAAAAGATAATTGTTTTACAATCCTAGCTAATTCCATCAGAAAACACTTCTCCGAGAAGCATCTTCCCGATGAGTGACCATGGTGCCAAGAAACCCTAAGATCATATTCAGCAATCAGAGCCAACAGCAATCTCCATCTCAAGAAAGGTCTATGTACATCAGGTGCAGAAAACTAAGGTCTCGGGATCTGTCATCTTCTCTAGCTTCCAGCAATATCATCTCAAATGCAGGTATTGCAGTAGGAGAAGTGGGTGGAGACACAAACGGAGATGCCTCAGATGACAGCATTGAATGTTTTTCAATAAAACCATTACATTACTATTGAACTGGCAAACTGCGAACATAATGCATGTCCTTTCCTCAGAAATCTCCCAGATTTAAGACTCTCATCTTCCGACTCCAAATATGATGCCTTTGCATCAGGTCAGCATCATATTCTGCCTTAACTGTCCTTTTTAGCTTAAGCTAAGCAACCAACTTCCTCTAAGGCTGCCATCTTCTTTTGAAGAACTGCCATTTCTTGGAAAACTTTGACCTTGCTCAAGCAGCCTCAGCCTTAGGCCTCTCTTTAGAAGCTGTGCTACTCTTAGTTTTCTGGCTAATAAATCCTTCTGCCAGGATTGTTAAAAATCAGTCATGTACTTTTCCTCAGTATGAAGATACCTACCAAGTAGCTTCCTATACGTTCCTGCCCTCTTGAACACTAACAGTCATTAAAACATCCATTATTGCTGAAGTCGTGAGATTCCCTATTTTCTCTATGTTCCTTATGTTTCCCTAAACTCTCCATAGTTCTTGTCCTCTGTAAATATCCTGGGTACTCTTTTAGCAAGGCTATATACTTTATTCCAACACTGTACGCTTTGTGAATCCCTGAAGTGTCACTTTATGTATAATTTTAACAGTATCAAAATCAGCAATGTTTTTTGTATGTCATAGCTAAATGAATGTATCTCTTTAACATAATGTTCACTGGACTTGACATACAGGGCATAGACCCTAAATCTTTGCACACTTTTCCTTGGTTTATCCAATTGGTTGTCAGGTTTTATTCTTCAAATTGTGTGGCCATTTTTAAGGTTGTGTACCCTATTTTCACTATTCTGCTATACATACGAGAAAAATTGCAATGCTTGTGACGGAAATTTGGATTAGAAACAGACAACTTAAATGTTTATCACAAATAACCAGAAACTGTCTGAAATCATTGTGTATTTAGCTAATGATCAAACATTAAATGCAATTTTTTTTCATGGAAAATAATTGACCATTTGAACTGATTTTATTTTTTTAACCCTGAAAATGCACAAGGATCAAAATAGATTTTAAAAGAATAAAAGACCACAAATACAAACATCTTCTCTGTCCTACAAACATGCATAGATTTATCCATATGCTTAGGCATAAAGAAGGCCATCTTCAGACCCCAATTTCTGAAACTAAAGACACTAAAATCCTGATTAAATGACACTCAAAAAATTAATCGTTTTTGAAAGAATGTGTACAAAATCTTACACAAGTAATTTTCAAACCTTTTAGCATTCTGCAACAAAATTATAATGAATTTGTTTTCCCATAACTGTTTGTGTCATGATTTACCTGCATATCTAATTGATTGTGGCAGGTCTTTTATTTTCTTACTGAAAATCCTGTAAAATCGACATGTTTTTGGCTTTGGTAGTATGCATTGCTCCTTTCTGACAAAAATAACCTATCTGAATCAAAGTAAACAAAAGGCCTAACAGGCTGGAATCGCTCACCTGTTCAGCAGCTTAAAAAGAATTTTTATGTCAATTTCTGAAAACTAGAAAGTTGATTTCCCAGGCATGCTATTACTTTAATACCATGACTCAGGAACTAGTGGTGATTGAAAGAACCCTTTGACCTTGAAAGTGGTTCAAGATCGCTCATTTGAACAAACTTTGTAGTCCTTCATGCTACATACCTCATTCTACATGGCTAATATCAGCACCAAAGGCCTATTAGTTACCGAGATGAAATAATTTCAAGATTTTAAATAATTTAACCCCTATGACCTTGAAAGCAAATAAGTCATTCAATTGAACAAATTCTTTAACACTTCATCCCAGCATGCATATATTGTACCTGCAGAGTACTTGCACCAGAGCCATTATGATAATGAAAATTTATTTGAAGATTTAACATATTAGATTCCAGTGATATTGAATCTGAGTCAAGGTCATTCATTTGAACAAAATTGGTCCTTAATTATCCGAAGATTGGAACCTATACTTATTACTTATTCTAAAATAATACTTATCTAATGCATTTTAATTGAAAATTTTCATAATCTTATCCCAGAAATACATATAAATCAATTTCAAATATAATATCAAAACTAAATGAAATCACATGTCACATGGTCTATTGTCTCCTAGTTTTACTTGATAATTCTATACCTATATCCCAATCTCCATCTGAAAGAATAGTACATACAAATTCGGATGAGTCTCCTGTTATAATCTCATGTCAATGCCTCTCCATTATGTCTATCGTTTTAACGATTCGTGAACAACTACGTTTACCATTCAGATAAAGGTATATGATGACAACTTGATTGGGAAATGGCAGGAGTTAATTTACGTCATCAACTGCTGAAAGGAGTGGTTTGATTGGCTGAGAACATGTGAGAGACATTTCAAACAAAATTGTGCAGGTTTTAGATTTTGTTGAATTTCATTAATATTGCGATAACTTCTCTTTTAGACTAAAATTATTTTAGAATGTTTTAGTGCTTAAACTGGAATGATGAATGACCCTAACTGCAAGAGGTCACCATAAAACTTTGTATAAGGTGACTTAGTAATATGTCAAACAATATTTCATTATTAATTTAAGGATTCTGAAAGTATTCATCACAGCCCTTCCCATACCTACCTCATCCTTTTTAAGAACTGGCACACATGTTTCTTCATTTCCTGGACACCTTATAGGTGGTGGTTCATCAAATGCCTTGAATGCACAGATCTCACACATCCTGTGGCCACAAAGGGTTTGCACTGCATCTCTTAACACTTTCCTAAAAACAAATTTTTTTTCCTAAATATTAGAAAATGTAGTCTGTACCATACCAAGATATTTATGCCATATGTGATAGCTGCCTGATCAAATGTCTTCAAGGCACAAATCTGGTACCTCTCTTTAATACTTTCCTGAAAATTAGCAGCTTCACAAAATTTTCTGTTTACCGTAAATTTTCGCGGATAGTGCGCACTTTTTCATGCTAAAACTGTCGTGTCAAAAAGGGTGTGCGCATTATACGCAGGAACATGCCATTCTTGGGGTTATCATTCCCGAGTTATGTAACTGGATTTGGAAAATGTCAAAATGTGACTCAAACCAATGACCTTAACTGTTGATTTTTAAATGGACAGATCACACCATAATTTAATACTAAGTAGGTCTATTTCTGCTACATTAGTTTTGTTCACCATTACGAGATGGTACTGAGTTTTTTTTATTTTGAGTCCCTACCTGTCACATGTTTGTGACTGAAACAGATTGTCTTGAATGGTCATTTCCAATCATGTACAAGATGATTTGTAGATTGAAATAAAAATAACATTCTCATGGATTTAATTAATGATACTTTTTAATATGAATCACCAGAGGTTTGCAATAGCATTTTGCATCCTGGGTATATAGGTTGTTGGATTTTCTGTCAAACTCTAGAACAACCGCCATGTTTGTTTACGATATGAATGGCTTCGTGTAACATAAAAGAAATAATATTTGGCTTGTACATTTAACACATATTAACTTCCTAAAATTTTTAAATGTATAATGCATGAAAATATCTCCTCTGATACCTGTTATCATTGCAACGATTCAAGAAAACTTTTAAAGATTTTGGTACTAGTGTATTTGTTCTAATAGTATATCTTCATTGGTAAAGAAAGGGGTACGGGTGTGTTTACGTTAATTTGACTGAATTTTTTCTCAGTTGTCAGTTTGTGTTATGTAAATTACCTTATGGGTTCATAATAGTTTCTAGAGACCAACTGGATAATCAAAGGAAAATGTTTACAAACTGTTCTCATAATTGAAATTGTACAAAGTCATCTCTATATGTATGCAACATTTTAAACCTAACAAACATAAGTGTCAATGGAAAATACCACAGAAGTAGCTAAAAAGCTATCAAACACATGTTGGAAGCTTCCTTGTATATCATTTTAGGGCAGTTAAAACAGCTTCGAACTTCTGACATCACGAATGTGGGCTTCCAATATTGAGGCGTTTTTGTAGTTGTGTCAAAGGTTTGCATTTCAGATAAATCACAATCACACAATTAACTAAAATGTTCTTATTTTCTTGACTTTTTATACAATAAGTACTTTATAGCTAAATATAGCAAAAACATTACTTTGTACTTTAACCTTTGACCCATGGACCTGAAAAGCAAGCCCAACCAAACACTTTCCCCAAGAAAAGGATGAAATCTGAATGCAACTGGCCTCTCTTACAGAAGAAAAACAATTTTAAAGTATTAGCTTGATTTCCCATGTGGCCCCACTCCTGTCTCAGGGGACTGAGGCCCAACGTTTATACAAATTGTTTTCTCTTCACCTGGATTCTTCAGAGTTAATTATAATGGAGAAGTCATAGTTTTGATGGGATGTTAAGTTAATAAGTGTAATATCCTACCTGCACTTCAGACAGTTGAACTTTGGATCACGGCTCACAAAGATTGGATTTCCTGGAGGAGTCTGTTGCATAGAAACGGATGCTGAACTCATCGAACCGAGGGAAATTGCCATTTCTGCAATATTCAGTTAATTATGAGGAGTTATTTAAAGATTTTAACTAGCGATGCTGATTCAATAGAAATAACTTTTCTCATTTGGCAGGTATTTTTTGTTTTTGTTTCCATGTCAATACCATATGATACAAAACTTTTTGAAGGCAGACTTTACACACTGCCGTAATGGTAAAATTTGACTAATGTTGAAATGAAAAGTACATGAACCTACAACTTACTTTTTTTCAATATGGTGACTGCAACTCATAACTATTTGAACTAAAATAGTTAGTTGTAATCAATATGATCTCTAGGCGTTTTTGTCTGGCTTATCGATTCAATTCTAAAATGCAAAAAAAAAACACAAAAAAATGTTGTGGATAATTGTATGACGTGAAGACAAAGATATCCTCTAATATTTCATAACTCAGAAAATATCATTGTTATCAAAAATGTATAACTTACATATATAATGGTTGTAAATATTGTACATTTTCATATGTCTTGACCATATGGAAGATGAGCTCTACACTCAATATGAAATCAAGAATAAATAAAGATTATTATTATCATACAAACTAACACTAAATTCATATCCATTACAATGGTGGCCTTTGACACAAGTATCAAACAGAACTAAATTCAAGCAAAACATCTCCATACTAAATTGGTCATTCCAATAAAAATTTTAAATGATTCATGATGAATTGAATGCATGCATAGCAGGACAAGATTCTATTACAGATGGATGGACGGACGGACAGATGGATGGACAGATGGACAGACGGATGGATGGACAGTCAGACCTACATATGAAATTTGAAAATTGATACTCCTTTATAGTTTTGAAAGAGAAAATGAGAAAATATTTCACATCAAAACATTTGTTTAGTATCATTTTGGCTATATCAATATAGTTGTACATTTATATCCTTTACAAAGACATTGTCCATTATCACAAGGTAAGTACATACATTTTCTATTGCGTCATCAGAGAAGTAAAATTCAGTTTTAATTTTTTTCTTTAGTTATTGCAACAGTTATTGGGAAAAACAGTCAATCCATAAAATATCAGTGGACAGCAAATGCTATCATCATACAGTGTAATTGATGCTTGACTAGTTTTATATGTTGACCAATTCTGAAGCAATTTTTGGCAAAGTTTCAACATCATCTCTTCTTAGTTCGTTTGATAAAATTGAGGTTTTTGTAGTAAAACCAATGTTTATGATATAATACTCACCACCATATAGACAATAGCGTATTCCCACCGGCAGTCCATAATTTACATAACAAAAAGGAAATAAATATCCCGTGAGAGGACCCTTAATGCTTGGTACGAACGCACCGCGCATGACCCAAAACCTCACTTCCTCACCCAAACAAATTGGATGAGAAGACAAGGGGAGGAGGGAGGGACCTCCAATATATGGTGGTGAGTATTATATCATAAACATTGGTTTTACTACAAAAACCTCAAGTTTATTTCAATAATACCTCACCACCATATAGACAATAGTGAATTTGTCTTACCGTAGAGGAGTCTTCGCAGACAATCACTAATCGTAGCAAAAAACAGCATAAAAAAACCCATAAGGGTAAAGGATATTTACAATTAAAACTCTAAATATCCTTCTGAGCTGCAAGGTAGCCTTCCTAAGAATTGACTGGGGGACATGTGACTGTCTGAGCAGTGACAAGAGGACCCAGAGAGTACAACCCATCTGCATGGAAGGAAAGCGACTGAAGGTAAAAATCAGCAAAGGTGTTACGGCCTCGCCAGAAGGCTGACGCCATGATATCCTCGAATGAGGCACCATTGAAAAGGGCCCAAGATGCTGAAAGAGCTCTAACCTCATGTGCCCTCACTCTAACCTTGTCAGAAGTGTCAGCACTAGACCCCTCATAAGCAGTCCTGATAGTGTCACAAATCCACCTGGAAATAGTCTGAGCAGAGATATCAGTCTGCCTTGATTTAATGGGCAAGAACAGACGGGATCTAGACTCCCGCCGCCCCCCTTGGTTTTATCGAGGTAATACCTCAAAGCCCTACAAGGACAGAGCAACAAATTCTGATTCTCAGCACCAGAGACCTCCTTTAAGGCAGGAATCTTGATAGGCTCTGGTGAAAAATTAGGAACCTGATTCTTTGCCAAAAAAGAAGGGTCAGTAAGAAGGGTAACCGAGGAATAGTCCCGAGACCACATGAGACAAGAACGAGAAGAGGATAGAACATGGATTTCACTTCTCCGTCTCCCAGAAGCCAACGCTATCAAAAAAACTGTCTTCCAAGAGAGAAACTTGGAAGGAGCAGAACCCAAGGGCTCATAAGGAGGCTTAGTAAGAGAACCTAAGACCAAAACCAAATCTCACTGTGGCATCAGCAGTCTAACCCGAGGCTTCTCCAAAGAGAAGGATCTGAGAAGATTGGACAAGGAGGAACAAATTCCGATATCTGAACGACCACGGTAAGAAAAAACATTGGCAATGGCAGAACGATAGCCACGTATAGTGCCTGGAGTTAATTTCTTAACTTTAAAAAGATAAAGGAAAAACTCAGCTGTTGATTGAATAGAGGCACAGAGTGGATCAATCTTCCTGCTGTGACACCAATCACAGAAGGCTGACCATCTGGATTGGTAGACGGCAGATGAGGAAGATCATATTGATCTGGTGATGCCATCTGTAACCTCTTGAGAAAAGCCTGCCTGGAGGAGGGAGACCGAGATAGCCTCCACGCGTGAAGGTGGAGGCGCTCTGGGTTCTGATAGAACTGTCTGGATTTGGGTTGACTGAGAAGATTCCATTTGGGAGGGATAGCCAATGGAAGATCTATCAATAAGTCCAGAAGAGCAGGAAACCAGGGCTGTCTGAGCCACAGAGGTGCTATCAGAAGAACTGAGCAGTCGTGCTCCCTGACCTTCTGCTGCACCCTGCCCAACAGATTGAAGGGAGGAAAAGCATAGGCCAGGAGACCGTCCCAGCTTAGGGACAGAGCATCTACTGCCCATGCCACAGGATCTGGGACAGGAGACACAAACGTCTGAATTTGAAAATTCAGAGCTGTGGCAAACAGATCCACTAGGGGAGTCTCCCACACCATACAAATGGCTCTGAAAATTGACCTGTTCAAAGTCCATTCTGTGGTAATTGGAATCCGAGACCTGGAGAGGGTGTCTGCTAACACATTGAGATGACCTGGAAGATGTCTCACTGTTAGGGAAAGCCCCATGGAATGACACAGGAGCAGGACCTGACAAGCGAGATCAAATTTTGTGAGACCTTGTCCCTCCCTGACTCTCCAGATAAGCTACTACTGTGGCATTGTCTGTAGCCAGACAGATGGACTGATCCTGAAGCAACAGACGCAGAGACTGAATAGCCAGCAGAACTGCCCTCATCTCCAGCACATTGATATGCTCCTGGAGTTGATCTCCCTGCCAGACACCCGAACGACAATGACCGTCGAGGTAGGCCCCCCAACCCATCACAGATGCGTCCGTATACAGGGAAGCTGTAGGGGGTGATCTCCGAAGAGAGACGCCCCTCAGGACATTGCTCTCCAAGGCCCACCACATTGCTGACGCCTTCACTGAATTGTCCAAGGAAATGTGAACATCCCACTGAGAGGCCGGTTTCCATTTGGACAGTAGGTACATCTGAAGAGGTCGAATATGGAGCCGACCCAGAGGGACAACATCCGAAAGGGAGTTGAGAAATCCGAGAAGCCTCCGAAACCACCTGAACTGAATAGAGTCCAAACTGTTGAGCAGAAGAACCAATTCCTTGGCCTTCTGGAACTTGGACTGAGGTGGAACAACGAAGCCGAGATCCGTAAGGAAACGGTTTCCCAGGAACACAAAGTCCTGTGAGGGTAAAACCTCGGATTTCTCTCGAGAAGGGATAAAGCCCAGGCGAAGAAGGGTAGTCAAGACTGACCTGATGCTGCAACTCGGAGACTCTGGATCTAGATGCAGCATCAGGGAGTCGTCGAAATAAATATGGATATCTACCCCGCGACTGTGTAAATAGCCCACAACCACCTGAAGCAGCTTGGTAAAAACCAAGGGGGCCGTGGTAAGACCAAAGGGCATGGCCCTGAACTAGAACACTCTGCCCTGAGATCTAAATCTCAGGAATTTCCTGGCCGATTTCTTTATCGGAATGTGGAAATAAGCGTCCTTGAGGTCTATAGAGGTTGCCCACATGCCTGGTGCAACTGACGCCAGAATGCCTCGAGGAGTCTCCATTTTGAAATGTGGAGAGTCCACATACCTGTTGAAGGCATTGAGGTCTATGATTGGACGCCAGACACCAGATTTCTTCTTGAGAAGAAACATTCGGGAGTAAAAGCCTGGTGTCCAGAGAGACCTCGGGAGCTCCTCTTTGGCACCCTTTGCCAACATGCAGTCAACCTCGTCTAGGAGGGCCTGAGCCTTTCCTACATCGCCGGGAAGGGGAAAGAAAACAGGATCTGCCGATAGAGGGGGATCCTTTACAAGAGGGATACCCAGACCCTTAAACACCACCGAAATTGCCCACTTGTCCTCGGTAAGCTGCTGCCAATCCGGCAGAAAATGAGATAGGCGACCCCCAACGGGAATATCTGGCCTTGGGAGCTCGAGACCTTCCCATAGATCGTCTATACGACAGGACAAGGGGCAGGGAGGAACCGAGGGACTGAAAGAGTCAGGAACTCTGCCCCTTCTTACCTGCATTCTGCTTGCCTCCCCTTCCTCCCTTGTGACCCGGACCACCCTGTCCCCGAGAAGAGTGCCCCCCTCGACTGAGCCTGAGGCTGAGCCGTCTTAGGGCCCTTCTTAGGTTTGCCTGGGCGCTGCACCCGTCCAGGCTTAGGCTTAGCCCTAAGTTTCTCCAACCGAGCTGAAGCCGACTTGTCATTGTTGACTCTGTCCATGACAGAGGAGAGAACCCCTCCGAACATTTCAGAGCCTGACAGGGGAGCAGTCATGAGATCCAATATAAAAGGCTTTCCAATAGCTAGTCTTGGCTTCAAGACTGAAGCAAGACAAGCCAGGATGAAATCCGTCAAAACGGCCAGAATGAGCACAGTCCCATCCATGTGGGCCCGGTTCATAGCCTTGCTGAGTTCAGCCAAGAGCTTAGTCTTGTCAGGTAGACTCTGCTCTGAACGAGAAGAAGCTTCAAACAAAGCAGAGGAAAAAGAATCTGCATAAGCCAGCACGTGAATGGCAAGGCGAAGCAGTCTTTCCATCCGACTATGCTCTTTGGGAGACAAATGAATCATGTCATTTGATCTTCCAGGCCAGCAGTGGTCCAAAACGAGGTTCACCTTGGCTGGATTAGATTCTATTGAGGGGTCGTGAACTGCATATCGAGAAGGACTGAACCCCTCAATATCATTCACCCCTAAAAGCAAACCGGAAAGATCCTGCTTCCTATTAGCAGAACCTTTGGCTTGAAGAACCTTCTGAATCTGGGCCAATGCTGAGGAAACCATAGTACCCTCCGCCAATGACCTACCTGATGCCCTAACCTCAGGTTCTGAGGGAAGAATGGCACTTTAAGTAGAAGTCCTCTCTGGAAGACCCGAGGCGTGAAGCAACCTCCAAACGCAGACTGCGGAAGGAATCCAGTTTCCTCTCAGCCTGGAAAGCTGCAAGGACTGACTCAGTGTCAGGAGAGTCCACCTCGGATTCTGAAGACTTCTGACAGGAACCCTCAACTTGCACTGCTGGGAGCCAAGAGCGAGTCTCCGCGTCAACATCAGACCCAGCATCAAGTGACAGAGTGTCCCCATCACCAGGTAAGGCTTGCTGACCCACAACCTCAGCCTCTGACTCCTCACCATCCATGTCCTCAGACTCATCATGATCAGACTGAGGGCACTGGCCTGAACTGGAGACAGACCTAGTCACAGACTGGTCCGGAGTCTCCAATCTTCTAACCTTAGAGGCAGAAGAAAGGCCAGCACTAAGATTAGAAAAGTTGACCTTACGCTTAGACCTATGGGAAAGCGAGGGCTTATGGATGTCAGCCAAAATCTTTGAGGGATGGTTAACCCTCTTAGATTTGTGTTGGCGAGAGCGAGAAGGAGGGGGACCCGACTCAACACCAGGCTGGTGACAGAAGGCTGAGGTACCCCAAGGTTGGCCTGAGTAACCAAAAGGGGTCTGACCATACCCAGAGTATGGAAATCCCAAAGGCTGGGAAGGGCCCCAGTATTGGCCATAGGGGGGGGGGGGGGGCAACAAACCGGAACCCACAGGACCAGGAAATGAATTGCTCCCTACTGGAGACATGCCTGGCAAGTATGGCCGATAATGGCCAACACTGTCAGGAGACTGCATATGACCACCAAACCTGGGTGCAGACTGAGGAAAGGGGTAAGGTGGGGGGTGCACAGGAGCTCCCAAAAACCCCACTGAGCCAGGAGCTCTAACTGGTGGAGGACCAGATAGAGGTAAGGTAGACTGAGGAACCGAAGGGTGCAATACCCTGGAACCAAACCCAGATAGTGGGTAATCAACCCCAAACCAGGAAGTGAAACCCAGTGCAGCCTCTCCAGTAAAACTGTTGTAACTGGCAGTGCCAGCCGGCCGACTGTCAGTGGGTACGCCGGCACCCCTCAATGGGGCACGGGTCGCATGACTGGCCTGTTCCGTGGCCATTGCGCTAACGGAGATGGTACCCAGACACTCGCTCCCTTCGACTTCCAGGGAAATTCCCGGGTGAGCGCCCTTCTGGAGCACGATAGTGCCAAAGAGGACCTATCAACCCAGGTGGAAGGCTGAAGCTCCACTCTGTGCTTTAGGGTTTACCCTTTTTACGAGGATTGTCCCACATGACTGCAATCTCCCCATCATGACTGCAATCTTCCTAAAGAGTTTTAGAAGCACTAACCCTCTTACCTGCCATACTGCTCGGTGGGCAGCGACCAGCAATGCACGAGGAAAGGAAAAAATTATAGAGTGAAAAACACCGATAAATAAAGGCAATGAAAGAAAGTACAAATGTAACAGATGACACAAAAATAGTTGACAGCAGTTGGGATATTGGATAGCAGTCATTTTCAGCAATAAACAGTACTTTTCGGGTCCGTTTTCGGTTGCAGCAAAGGAATTCAGAAGGCAACGATATCGACTTTCAGACAGTTGATTTGTAAGTCAAGAATCATAAGAAATAGATGAAACTTCATTTGTATATTTCAAACAGGATTATGAAATACATATAGATAGTATCCTACAAAAACGTGTTATCATTCTGCTCCATTTTCCCATTAATGATGTTCTTTTCGTCAACGGACGCAGCGCCGCTATTTGCGTATGACGTGACCGAGTGAAAAAAAAAAACGATTTTACATGTTAAACAATCAATGTTCACTTTTGATATATGTTGGATGTATTATTTATGTGCTAAATCAGTGATGTAATGGTCCTTTTCGTGGAGAAAATCTCCCAAACCACTCCTTTTCGTCATATCTACATTTACCTGGAATGAAGGATATGTCGTACCAGGAAAGGCTACAGAAGCTAAATCTTCCAACTTTAACTTACAGAAGGCTTAGAGGGGATATGACAGTGTACGCGAAAAGTGTTTGGTGCCCATAGGACATTCGGTCAGGCAAAATTGTATGCTACATAGGACCGAACCAGATTCTGTCTGACCGAAAAAAAAATGCAAGATTTTTTGACTGATGGACAGACAACTGACATGCAGACAGACAGATGAAGGACCCATTAATCCCTCAGCATTTTTCAGCTAAGAGCATGTACCATGAAATAAGAAAACAGTGATACACAATATCTTATTTATTCCAATTAATCTCTTGAAAACTCGTCAACTAATCTCCAATTTAGTTCTTCAGATATGAAGTCATCACATGCATCATCATCCTTCTCTCCATAGATAGAGTTAATAGCATCAGTAAGCTCTCCTTCATGATCTGTCTCCTCATCACTGACATCTACATCCTCTGTTTCCTCAACTCCCTCATTCTCTGTCTCCTCCTCAACCATCTCAATGTCATTGTCTGCTGTCGCTGTCTTCCTGGCCCTTTTCTAAGTTAGCCGCCGCTTTGTTATTGGCTTTGACTGTATCAACAAGATATCAAAGTTAAGATTATGAATGCAACAACTAATAAAACAAATACAGAATTGTACCAGGATGACTTTGTGTGGTGTATTTTACTTTAACAGCAGTATTTCAGCTATATTAATGCTTATGCCTACTGTTACAGTCTTCCAGTCCACTTGAATAACTTGGGTAAGCCAGCTTTGTTAGTAGTTTTAGAATACATATTCTTGTCTTTGATTGATGGCAAAAGTTAATAAGTGAGAGGTGAAAACAAAACTGTCTTTACCAGCCAGACATCCACAGATTGCTGAGGGTCATACGTCTCCACTGGTGCACCCATCAGCTTCACCATCAAAAGGTCATTTAGAGTTCCTGTGCGCAATTTGTACCGCCGTGATGTTTTGACTAGCTTCATTTGCGAGAACGTCGTCTCGCACTGTACACTTGTGGTGGGTATGCTGAGGAGCAAATCAACGATAACCATCATCACAGGAAAGCTGTCATCGTAAACTTCCTGCCAAGTCTTCGACCTCAGGTTGCTGCCATGCCTGTTATGATAAATATAAAAATATATCAAATGCCAATCACTTACTTGCAACTACATTTCCTCATATGATATTGAAAAGCATATATCAGAAATGTGACAAAAACAAATATAAATTTTTGAATTGTGTCATTGCCTACCTTTCATACAAAACCCTCTTTAGAGTTTCCCATTCTCCAATAGCCTCCTTCAATAAGTCTGGGTTGGTATCGTCAAGGAATGGGCGGCAATGTGGCATTAAGGTCTCACGAAAATGGTTCACAACCAAAGTTACCTCTCTTCTGCCAAAGACTTGATGTGAAAATGAAAAAAAGACAAATCAGCAAAGGGATGTTACATGTAACTGAATTGGACAAAAACCAGAGGAAATTGGTATGGGCATTCATATCTGTAGAAACTGATAACAGCATTATATGAGATAGATAGAAAAGATCAGAATTGTAAGATACAATGATTGTTATGTATCATTGTTGCATGGATGGGAGGAATTTTCAAGTAATTCATTAAATTACAATTACACATTATATTCCATTCAATAAGTTTGTTTTCACAAATTTTTTCTTACTGTTATTAAATAATACATAATTAGATACAATGTATATCTTATGCATCTACCAGTCGCATTGCATATGTAAGAACAATTAAAACTAATCACTAAATCAAAGAAAGAACAGGTTTGTGAACAAAACACAGGTATAACAGAGTAATAATGAAATCATCAAACTAAATTCAAGCATTTAAAAACCTTTAAAATCAATACTGTCTTGGAGAGGCCAAGTTTGCAGATGCAGCAAATGTGTGGATCCAATAACATCATTTGACTATGGACATTTTCCAAATTGAAACGTTCCTTAATGGCACCAATGAAGCCATCTATTAAGTTGGACATGTATGACAAGGTTGCATTTCCACGCAACTGTATACCTTCATACATACCAGAATCAATAACATCTTGTTCCTTTGAACTATCTCTGTTTTAAAAGATCAGAAGTTTACGTAATTACTTACTAAGTGTTTTGTCTATCCAACAATATGATAATTCACCATACTATGTAAAATACAATCTGAATGACATATCTTGAAATGGAATTTTTCTTTAGGACATAACTTTATAGAACATGGGAAGCATTATATCTATTAATGTAAAATGTATCTGGGAAGGGTTGCCTGCAGTAAGAGCTGCTTGTCAAGACAAACTGACAGATCAAGCAACACCAGTGCAACAATTTAGTACAAGTTACAGGATTTTCATCATTTGTCATACCTGGATTTCAAGCCCTCCAGAAGATCGATTGTTGATTTCACCCATTCAAGGCACTCTGCAGCATTGGATTCTGGCCTCTGTAGTTTCAGCGAGAGTCTCATCAAGGGATCCAATACACTCTGAAAATATAACACTGCATTTTTAAATTCTATTATAAGATTTTAAAATTGACATTTTGACAAATACATTTGGCCTGCAGTAACTTCGATACCAAACAATGAATCCCAGTCCATGAAAGTTTTGGTATATAATATAAAACACCTTTAAACATTAGACAGTGCATATCCCATCACAAATATGCAGCTATGTACATGTATGCAATGCATCATTATATTTTTCAATTACAAAAGCTGCTTACCTGAAGAAAGAGTGTGAAGCACATGAGGTCTTTACTCATCAGGATTTTCGCTAAGCCCTCAGCCTTCGCATTTGAATGGCTCACAGTGCTGAGATGGGACTCATAAGCCTGGTATGTCCTGAGGAGGGCCTCGATCCCTCGGTGTAGGTGAGGCAACCACCTGGTACCAGTGACCTTTGTAGGAAGTACCCCTCCGAAGATGCCAATGCTTCTTTGTAGACCACGTTTGTTTTTGTGTTGTCTTGTATAAAAATAGTACAGCCCTACTAACAGTGTCATAAGTTTATCATACAATCTTATTTTCTTTAATACGTCTCTGAAAGCCAACTCCAGTCGATGTGCATAGCAATGCACATTTATCATTTCTGGATTTTCCAATCTCACAAGAGAACTCAAACCTCTGTGTTTTCCAACCATGTTTGAAGCTCCATCGCTTCCCAAACCAATGACCTTATCTGAAATGGAATGATTAAGTTATAATAAATATAAATGAATTTACTTTTACAAGTAGGATTTACTGTTATGGTAATATACAGTACTGCATGTACATATATTGTGTGTGAAAATATTCATGAGATTATTAATTATGTTTTGTTATAGTTCAATTCATTGGGTTTTTTTTTTAATTTCAAGTACTGTACCTTTGTTTATGCCGTATTTCTCCAAAGTGTTGAAAAGGAAATCTTTGAGATTTGAGGAGCAGGTACTTTCTGGCGAGCCGATGGCTAAGAATTTTTCAAATGCTCTTCCCTCCTTTGCCATACGTAGGTATATAGCTTCCTGCTCATCCCCGGATATATCAGTCGAACCATCCATTAAGATAGAGAGAAACTTCACACCACTTATAAACTGTCATTTCGAACTGCTGATGCGATGCTTTCTGTAAATGCTAAAGCCGCCTTCTCATTTGTATAAGTCGTGCCTACATCTACAGTCTTAGCAGAATCTAGCTTACAAAGCCACACAAAATCCCTCAAAGGTCTATTGTTTTTAATAACAGCGTGTGCATTTCTAAATAAAACATACAGGCGGTCTCTCTCAGCTTTCTGCAGGGAAGCTAGAGCTTTTCCTGCATCCGTACGAAGCAGCTGTGCACCAGACATGGATTTTCTCTGGTGCTGTTGTGCAGCAAATCTATGGTTACTTGATGTTTCATGGTCTAAGACGGCCGATGCTCAAAAGTTCGTACATCCAAACACGAAAGGGTTTGCACTTGACTTTGGATTTGGGGTTAGACGGGTAGAATCAATAATACCTGTTTTAGTTGAAAGTTCTACACAGTATGTGCAGGTCATGCTATTTTTATCGGGGTCGTGTTGTAGCCATGGTCGATTTATTTGCCATTTAACATTGAACTTCCGCTCCGGGCGCCTAGATTCATATTCTTTCGCCTTTTCTTGTTTGTCTGATGACTTACGTTTTAACGGCTTTCCGGGGGTCGCCTTCTCAACGTATTTTAACTTAGCGAACATGTTTCCAGTCGCCAAAGACGCAAAGTCAACGGGTCATAACAAAACACTCAAAGTCTCGCTAGCGCTTTCCTTTATTGATACTTTCTTTAAACATTTACGAGATTCGGAGTGATTGTAAAACCGAAACCGATATTGGACATCCGGACCGGTTTCGCGCTATTTCTAGTCGGTCCGAAGTATATTCTGCCGGTCAGGTCCGACGGTCCAATGTATTTCGCGTAGACTGATATGACAGAACTCTATAAAATCACAGATGGTATATATGATAAGGATTCATGCAATTTTGTAAAGCTTAAGATGGACGTATTATACGTCCCTGAATGGACGTTGGGATGAGAAGTGATTGAGGACACTCTAAAACACTTTTTCTTCAACAACATAGGACCAACAGAAGAGGAAATAAATTTGCCATAAAAACTGTAAAAACATGGAATAACATTACAGAACACATTGTATCTGCTCCAAATACATATACTTTTAAAAACAAACTGGATCAATTTTGGCAAAATTGTATATATAATTATAGAGATACTGTAAACTAACCGGAAATTAACTTTAACCACAATAATATAATTTTGAGTCTGCTAAACTGTGTGTTCCTGTACCGGAAGCAAAACTATACGTTATTATAATATATAACTCCTTTTGTTTTGGTCCTTTTCTTGGTTTACCCCTACCCCTGTAGTCTGTGTAAATCTTACATTTTGCTTCTCTGATGTTGATCTTGGCCAGGTCAGAGACGTCTCTGGCCAGGTGAAATGAAACATATAGTGAAATGAATTGTGGTCTTAGTCCTGAAAAAGTCAGATATCAACCGGAAGATAGTGTAGGCGCATTCGATATGCAAATATCACATTATAGGGCCTTACAAGAAACTTTATATCACGTCGAATATCACAAACAGTAAACATAAGCTCTGATGAGCTTGTACTTCGACATAATATAATACGAAACAAAATAACATGCAACATAATATTAGCAACAAGCAGCAGAGGATATGTATCACATAAAAATATCAAAAACTGCCCTCTACAACAAAGTGGTGCAACAAAGAGGCTTGCGATTTGTTTTTAATGATTATACCTCTGACCTAAAAGAAAACTGCTGACAGATGCTAATACTTCTTTCCTGCATATTAAAAGGATGAAGTTGATGGCTTGTGAAGTTTTTTTAAAATTTTTAACGAGATTTCTCCTTACTACATTTGTAGTCTGATATCTAGACAAGAAACTTTGTATGCTTTCAGAGCAGAGGGTGAGGCACACATCCCAAGGGTAAATACCACCAGGTATTGAAAGAATGCCTTCATTTACGAGGCGTCCCGCATATGGAACAGTCTCCCGAATGATCTGCGTCAGGTAGAGAACTACAAAGAATTCAGGAGACTGCTCCGTATATGGGATGGCCCGGACTGTAGGTGTTCTACGTGTGCTCGTATGTGAGTTTTCTCCCTTTGTTCAGTGGTGTTGCTACCTGTGTGCTTCTATCTTTTTAGTGTTTTTATTTTAAGTGCTTTTGCTTATTTTGTTTGTCTTCTTGCTTTGGTTTATAATCTGTTGTCTTATTTATTTACTATTTATAATCTTGACATTGACAAAATGTTCTCTTTTAATTTGTACTATATTAGTAGCATAGTCCGTCAATTTTTATTTTTTGCTATATATATATATATATATATTAAACTTTCATTAAAGTGTTTTACTTCTTTTGCATCAAGAAATACCTGTGTATATCAGATATGCAGGTGATCAATCTTAGCCTATTTAGTCTTATCTGATTACTTAATTTCTGTGATATATAAAATGTGATAACTTCTTTTTGTTTATAATCTGTGTATAATTGCCTCCCATCCTCATCCGCTGCATCCTATTCCCCAGGTAGCTACTCAAGAGACTAACAGCCTCAGTCGATACCCCATAAGATGAGAGCTTCCTGAGGAACAGGTCATGACGGAGACAGCCGAAGGCCTTTGCAACGATATAGCAGTCCTGCTAAAAACGAAAAACAAAAACAAAAAACTATATAAAATTCAAATTGATTGTTCTACTTCTTTTTTTTTTTTTTTGACAAATGGATTTTTTAACTGTTGATATTTCCAGAGACGTATATATCACATATATACGTCTCTGATATTTCTAAACAAAATGCATGTAAAATTATTTACAACTGAAATAACATCCTGTAATGCATACCATCTCAGTAGATAGCAATTAAAAGATCAGTAATAATTAGAGAAGCAGGCAAAAATGACAAATGAAATCAAATCTGTCATGAAATTCACAATATTTTGTATCGTGATATTTGAATATTTGTATTTACTGTGAAATATATAGTTAGAAAACAGATGTAGATCTAACTTGCGATACGGAACGAAGAAAAATAACGGATAGACGATTTACAGCATCGGGCAGAATGGGGAAGATTTTAATATTTTTTTATTATTAACATCATATGTTAAACATCATGAACAGTTTTAAGGGTAAATTAAGACGTATTTCAAAAAACACATATATCTGTTTTAGATGCGCAAGACCGAAAGACGGTTTATAAGATTGGGCAGAATCGGGCGGTTTATACGTAGAATTTGGTCATTAAATTGTAATTTTTAGGTCTTAAATGACCATAATTAAAATAAAAAGGTTTCATATTGACAAAAAACGGCCAATACAGGTGCAAAGACAATGTAGAATGCTGAAGTTAGACAGTAATTACAACAAGAGGCCCTGAGGGCCTGCATCGCTCACCTGGATCTTCATGACCAACAGTACTATATCTGTTTATATGTTCCACATTAAACACATTTGACCCCTGTGACCTTGACTATGGGTCAAAGTCATTTCTTTTTGCAAACTTTCTTGGACTTCATAAAAGGAACATACTGGCCATATATAATCATTATAGGCTTTTCGATATTTCAGAAGAAATTGTTTTTACATTTAAACACATTTTACCTCTGTGACCTTGAATATGGGTCAAGGTAATTTATTTTCGCAAGTTGGGTTTCAGCAAGGGAACCTTCCTGTCATATATAATGATTCTAGGCCTTCCGGTATTTTGGAAAAAGTCGTTTAAAGGTTTTAACACATTTGACCTCTGTGACCTTGAATATGGGTCAAGGTCTTTTCATTTTGCAAGCTGTGTTGGGCTTCATCAAAGGAACCTTCCTGCGAAATATAATGATACCAGGCCTTCCGGTATTTTGGAAGAAGTCGTTTAAACATTTTGACACTTTTTACCTTTGTGACCTTGAATATGGGTCAGGGTTATTTTTTTTCGCAAACTTTGTTGGGCTTCATCAAAGGAACCTTCCAGTCATATAAAATGATTCTAGGCCTTCCGGTATTTTGGAAGAAGTCGTTTAAACGTTTTAACACATTTGACTTCTGTGACCTTGAATATGGGTCAACGTCATTTATTTTCGCAAACTTTGTTGGGCTTCATCAAAGGAACCTTCCAGCCAAATATGATAATTCTACGCCTTTCGGTATCCCAGAAGAAATTGTTTAAATGAAAAGTTGACAGACGCAGGACGGACGGACTGACGACGGACGCCGCGGTATGGCATAACCTCACTTGGCCCTTTAGGCCAGATGAGTTAAAAAAAGTGTGACTTGGCTGGGAACGCGGGGTAGAATGAATAGTGAAAGACATTTGGCAGTTGTAGAAGTGTCAAATGGTCAAAATTTCCGGTGTTTTTTCTTCAATCACGCTTCCAATTCCGTCACAGAAGATTGTAATTCGATTAGAGGCATTACATTTGAAGTCTATCATCATCCAGATAGATACGTACAACAAAATTAGCACTATTTGCGAATCAGATACAATATGTGTCATGATCATAGTGAGTATATAAATTATGGATACCACCGTTTGAAAGCAGAGCTTACCTTCCGGTGTCACGTTGGTCCGCCATCTTGACAAGTCCTATCCATCGCACGATCACGACAGTGGTCTAAGATACGATTGAAGGCATGCCGGTGCCGATTCTACATATAAACCGTCCGATTCTGCCCGATCCTCTAAATCGTCCTTCGGTCTGGCACGACCAAAGTAGATATAGGTGTTTTTTGAAATACGTCTTCATTTTTTCCTTAAAAACTTAAAGACACAAGTGAATATTGTGACGATCCTTGCTTCTGTATGCTTTTTTACTGGGGTTGTACTGCGGATTCCGTTTATACTAAATAAAACATCAACTGTAACCAACGACTCCTGGTTTCCATTTGACTGGCCTGCAATTCGTACCTACCAACCACTCTTACTGGGTGGTAAACGCTGTGGTGTGCTGGGACACCGACCGGTCAATCGCTACCATAGTTGAGCCGGTCCCAGACACGTTACAATATCGCCTTTCAGAACTTAATACTCAAGTGGTGGGTGTGACAGAGGTATAGCGACCATTTTGTAACGGCATCAGTTCTATTTTGTGGGCAAAACCATTTCATTCAAACATTTATTAAAGAAGAGAAATCAAAGGCAATCTCGCACGATATCTTACCAGGTGAAAACCAATTCTTTACAAAAAAATCACCGACATTTTACAGACAATTGTCAACAATTATAATATAAGAAGTAAAGAAAATCAGCCCAAGGAGAGGAATGGGGGTACATTCCATTGGACAAGGACATAAAACAATAATTAATGATAAACACAAGGCGTGGCGTAGAGATTTATGGCGATAAGACAGAAGATTAAGAAATCAAGTCAAGGGTAGATTTTTTCGTATGATATGTTCGTGATTCCAATTGTTCAAAGTGAATATGCACTCCGTACAAAACTAGTAAAGTAGATGAACCTGTCATATTTAAGACATTTTTGGATAGGTGTGAATCTCAGTGACATCCAGAGATGTTAACTTCCAGTGTGAATTTAGAAAAAAAGTAAAAGCATCACGAACATTCACGCTGCTTTGGTATATTTTTACAGAAAACATCCGCTGAGAGAATGAAGCATTCACGTCAGGTTTTTTTCTCACGATTTCGTATAAAAGTGTTTCCTATACATGTACCAGTGATCATGGACGCGGTGGAATCTTCCTGAACGCAAGATTACATGGACAGACTTGCGGAAAATGGAACCTCTCAGGATATCCTTCATGCTCAGGTCTATGTATGACACACTGCCATCTCCAAGCAACTTGTGTAGGTGGGTTCTTCTGGAAGATCCAGCTTGTTCCTTGTGCGGTGGAAGAGGCACACTTGCACATATCCTATCAGGCTGTAGAGTAGCCCTCCAGCAGGGACGGTACAAATGGCGTCATGACCAGGTTCTAGCTGCCCTAGGTGATATTCTGGAAAAGGAGCGGCGTCAGAAGAGGTCACTGATAGAACCTCATAAACCTCACATACAGTTTGTGAGAGCTGGAGAGAAGGGACCACCAACTGCTACTGCATATCGTGTGAATGTACTCAGGCAAGCACCATCCTGGGAAATGAGAGTAGACCTCAACAAGCGTCTCGTCTTTCCTGATGTAGTGCAAACCACTCTGAGACCAGACATTGTGATATGGTCGCAACAGCGCCAGAAGGTCATCTTGGTGTAGCTGACAGTTCCATGGAAAGAAGGGTGTGATGAGGCACATGAGAAGAAAGCTGGCAAATAACAAGAGCTAGCAGAGCTGTGCAGACATAAGGGATGGAACACATGGCTGTTTCCAGTAGAGGTCGGTGCCAGAAGATTCCCTACACAGTCAGTATGAAAGATGATCCAGAAATTGGGACTAACAGGATCAAAGAGGAAAGCAGCTATTAAGACCTTTGCTGAAAGGGCTGAGAGAGCATCATGCTGGCTATGGTGTAGACGAGATAAGCCAAACTGGAGCCCAGACAACAGCAAGCAGTGATTGATCACCACTGCTGACCCGCCAACCAGAGGACGTCGTGGAATAGGGGTCGAAACGGCCGATGATGGTTGGAATCCACCTGACGATGCTGACAACAGAAGGCTCCAGAGCTCCATGTCATCAGTGCCTAACTGAAGCAGCGGTTGGGTTATCATTAGCAGAGAAATCTGTAAGTTCACAGTGTTTGTTGAATCTCACAGAAATGAGCTTTGAAAAGTGAGAACTTGTACATTCATGGACGTCATCTCCCATTTCGTCAAGTCTAACAGTATTACATCTTTGTCTAAATAAACCATCCATTAGAGATTCTCAATTTCAGTCACGGTTTCACCTTTCCTATAAATTAAGAAAAAATTCAACAAGGATGTTGGAGTGTTCCCAACTATTCCCAACATATCCTGTAGGTGGCTTCTAACAACCTATTAATTCAAATGTTACCCTCACTACATGTTACCGAATGTTGTTACACTATTGGGATCAGCCCTGTACTTGATATAAACATTGCTGATATGGAAGCATGTATCAAATGTTACCAGAAACAACGGCATTATTCATGATCACAGTAAGGTCGTTACACTTTAACATATAATGAAAAATGTAGATATTTGGAGTATTTGGCAAGCATAACATATATAAAACATATTTAGTATCTAAATGAAATGTTCACGCCGTCATATGATTCCCACATGTATGCACTGATACCAGTTATATTAAAATTTTAGCTTTTTCGGATAGACAAAACGCTCGTTTTGTACATATAAAATGAAAAACTTAGAAATCTAAAGAAAAAAGTCATCAATAATAAAAAGATAAATAAATCGGACACATAAGGGATCATTGACAATGATATTGACAACCAAGCTGATTAATTTCAGAATAATAACAATAGATACATTGCTTTGTCCCAGCCATGTAAACAATGAGATACGGCAGATATAACGCCATGTTATCATGCATGGAGATTTATCATAACAGTATGACTGATAATGTTATAAGATTGGAATAGCACAACTGAACACTGACTTAATCCATTTTCGTGATGCTCTTTCAATAAAAAATGCCAACGAGATTAAGAAACAAGTCGTATATAATTGTTTCACATACCTTAGTACAAGGCTTTTCCGTCCGCTTAAAATGCTTGTCACTTTCTTGGAAAGGTGAAAACGCAAAATATTTGAAATATTAATCACATATATCTCACAAGTATCACATAATAAACATATCTTTATAAATTGCGGCATCGTATATACATATATATATATATACATATTCCGTAATACGAGCGAAGTATACAATGAAACCTGCTTATTATGATATTCTATTTTCCAGATAAAAACATTACAATAACCTGTTTATTGTAATAATCGATAAGGTTATTTTGGTCATAAGAACCAGAAGTTAGACAAACATCATATCCAATATCATGATAAGTGGGATCCACTGTAGAAGTGCATTAATTCCTCTTCCAATTAAGTCTGAAGCATCCATGGGTGAAGTGGGATCCATTTTGAATTGACAATAGGTCTCGACTACCTAGTGCATGGAGGACGCGGCCCAGTAAGATTAATAGAGCAAGTTATTCAAAATCCTTAGTCTGTAGAAATTCCAGAATTTGTTCTGAGGCTTCAATAGGTGAAGGGGAATCGATTTTGTATAAACTAGGAGTCCTTCCCCTCCAGCTGATGTTGTTCAGGATGAGCAGGGGCCAATAATTCAGTGTGGAGGGAGGGGAAAAAGAAAATATAATTTTTGAAGCTCTTTTGTTGAAATGAAAATGTTTCAACCAAAGTTTGCTTCAAATGTCCTTGGGTGAAATGACTCCATATTATGTAAACCAAGAGTCCAGTATGGGAGTTTAACATAATTGTTTCTGCTTGAATGTAAGTGTTTGTCAAAATTTAGATTGATCCTTAAAAATCCCTCATATTTTTGGAAACATGTAACAATATAATTGTGAATAAAGTGGTTAATGTGAAAACTTAAATCTCTATGTGAGCGATACAGGCACCGGTGTGATATTCCTTTTGCATTTTTAAATGTCAAAATAAGAAAGTGGCTGTCTAAAACGTATTTTGCTTAAGGTGACTATTACCTTAGATTTCAACATGGAGAATTCGGCTTATGAATAATAAAATATATCCATAATAAAGCGATACACGCGCCTATAACGTCAAATTTGTTGTTTTTGTACATTTTTTTCGGCGTCGGAACATTGTTTATCTTGACTTTTGTTTATAAACATGTTCACGCTCGGTTGAATACGACGAAAGCCGAGTGGGTCACATGGCTTGTCACGTGGCAAAGTCATTTACTTCCGCCGCAAAGAAAAAACGGATTACGAGGTACACAAACGCACATGTCTTATGTATGACACTTGCTGTTGCGTCTTTCTGCTAATTCTTGTTTGCAGTAAATGGTTCCTTAGTGTTATAATATATAATTTTTAACAATCAATCTGAGTAATTCGTTTTATTTTGGCTTTGTCGTGCGAGAATTATCTATGCCAATCGCGGGCGCTAAACTAGTGGAGCCCCAAAGGGGGTAATTACAATCGGAAAAGAAAAAAAACAACTCATTGTGCAGAAATGCACAGGAATTGATACTTTATCTATACACATGAATATATATTGCACTGTTTATTATGAAGGCTATGTTTATAATCACGGTTGTTACCAGTACCGTAATATTTTTACACTTAGAACGAATACCCGCAATTGGGCCCCACCTTGCAGTCAACAACAAACACAGGTTGCCGATAGTAAATTCAAGCGAATAACACAACTATTTACATTCAACATTTATCAGATAACATATTTAGTAGTGTTATTCACAACACATTAACGCGTAAAACACAGGGTATTGGATTATAATCAATGACAGGCGGATACGTTGTAATTATAGGGCTGACATAAGGCTAACCAGTCAAGCAGCAGCTTCGCAAATTCCGAATCCGTATTCAGTCCAAGATCCTCCTTCATCTTCCGCCATCTATCGACCTCTTGTTGAATACAGATTCTTTCAAGTCCTCTTTTCTGGTCCGACTCCTTCCTCTTACGCTTTCAGGCACTTTCTGTAAGGTAACTTTCAGGTCCTCGTCGACTTTTCGTATTTGAGTCCGCCATATTGCTTCTTTCTAGGCTTATACGCATGCGCAGCATCAAGGGTTACGAGCGGTAATGTATGAATTAGATCAGGGCCGCAATGTTTACATTCTTCATTTTTTTAGATATCAATAAAAAAAACGGTTGCAGTGACTTTTAGTTTTAGTAATTAACAGAAAGTCTTAGTTTTGTAACATACTATTGGGAAATAGAACGTTTTATATCGTTTTCTCGTAGTGTTTTTTAACATTATAGTCTCTTTAACAATAATGATAATGATAATATACAACATTTATATAGCGCCCTATATAATTTCATAAATCACTCTAAGGCAATTTACAGTGCATGTAAAATTTCAGTCATGGTATCAATAATACATTATATATCTACATATATGTATGATATGCTGATCCGCATGATCACCAGAAAAACACCACATGTATGTACATGTAGCAAAATTTACTAGTCTAAGAAAAAGCACACCTGAACAGATGGGTCTTAACACCCTTTTTGAAAGTGGCGAGTGTTGTTGCTTTCCTGGTTTTGGTTTGTGATGGTAGGTTACTCCACAGTGTGGCTGCAACCTTCCCAAAACATCGGTCACCATAAGTCACAGTACACGACTTAGGCACACATAGCAGGGACTCAGCCTCTGACCGTAATGAACGTGAAGGCTGGTAGGGAGTGACGAACTCTGATAGATAACCAGGAGCTGTTCCATCGAGTGCTTTGTAGGTGTGCATCAGAATTTTGTACTGTGATCTATAATGCACAGGTAACCAATGTAAGGAATGTACCACGGGTGTAATGTTATGTTTGCTAGTACTGGAAACAAGACGCCCATCAGTATTCTGGACTTTCTGCAGGCGCTTAGTTGCCGAGTCTGAGATTCCATATAAAAGGGCGTTCCCATAGTCCAGGTGAGAAGCCACAAGTGAATGTAACAGTGTCTTGCATGCATCCGTAGTGATGAACGGCCGAATACGTCCAATATTCCGAAGTTGGTAGTAACAGCTTTTTGCAATAGCATTCACCTGCTTTTCCATGGTCATTGAACTGTCAAAGTGTCCGCCCAGGTTTTTAACAACTGAAGCTGCCTTAATTCCGATCAATTCAAATTTAAGTCACAAATTATGGGAAATTTACATAATTAAAAAGATAGCGATAATAAACTTTAGCTCTGTCATTGTCCACGTTGGTTTCTTGTCACTGAAATGTTTTTATGATCACTTTAAATATCTAACAGATACACCATAGAACCAAGGGCAACTTATACACTAAACTTCCGTCTCAACTCCTGTTTACACTATCAATAAGGGAAATAAGAATTATGTAAGGATTGATGTACGTCGAACAAGATTTGAATAGCCCACTCAATATAATTGACTTCACTATCAGCATTTCCTCCCCTCTTCCAACAATAAATTTCGCAGAAGAAAAGCCTGTTACGCTTTCAGCAAATTGCGACTTGTGAAAAAAAAAAAGATGGCGGACCTGGTAGAAGCCGACGATTCATCGTCTCCTGAAAATTCTGTGTTATGCGAAGATACACGTCCGAAGGAGTACTATGAACTCCAACCAGTTCCCTTACAAGTCTTTGGCGATGCTTTGTGACAATAATTCTCAGGACTTTGATGTATTTACTGATTGTTTTGATACGGATAAACAGGTGAGCTCTATGCATGAATGTGGTAATGATCTGGATAGTACTCTACTTGACTGTTCAATGACCCAGTCTCCTGATGATCCCTTTCCAAACTCGTGTATTCCTGATCAGGCATTTATTCAAAGTTTGGATGACGGTCTGTTTAATTTGGCAAAAGACTCGTAAATTTCTAAACTTTTGAAGTTAACACATAGCTCATTGACTCCATTACCTGGTATAGGACGACTCTATTGAACAGAGCGAGAACTATCGAGGGGTGCCCCGAAGGGGATCTTGTTACCAGGAAAAGCACCCAAAGAGGTGGTTCTAGTGCTAAAAAATATACCAGAGACTGTTACATACTGTACCAGTTCCTCCATGGTGATAAAACTGACATCGGGTCTATATTTACTCGTCAGAGACAGAAGTTAGACTCCATCACACCAGACACTGCCTTAGTCAATCATAGCGTGGCCGATTTAGCATGTACCGTGCATAGTTTAGTCGAGAGAGTTTCATCACTTGAAACTAGCCTGCAGCAATGTCTTAAGCGTGAAAAAGACTCTTCGATAAAGATCCTTAACCTAGTGTTGGAAAACAAGAACTTTAAAACAAAGTTAGGTTATGTAGAAGAATCAAGCTACAAGGCCCTTTTCTGGCACTACTTTTCCATCAGATGGAAGTTCTTATGTGATTTGTAGAAAGGACATTGAAAAAATATCGTCTAAAGTGAGCTCCCCCCTCCATCCAGGAGGTCCGCGGCGGATAATGACATTTTTTGTTGGGGCATATCTTCGTCTGGGGTTTCGGTCTCTGGAATCAGCATGTTCAATTCCAGGAATGGCCTGCTTTCTGCGAAAATTGTCGTACCGAGATCCCAAGCGCATATTCTCGAAAATCAAGATTTCTGGCCGAGAGAAATTAGGTGCAGAAGATGGCTCCATAACAATCTATGGCGCGACAAAGTAGAACAACAATCGGTTTCTTCATTCAGAGATATATATGAACCGGAAAACTTGTAACATTCTCCTGTCAGTGGTAACTCTGTGGCTTATCATGTCCTTGTCTGTTTTTACGTGGAATGTAAGAGGGATAATCTCGTCGTCACTTTGTATTCATAGACTATTGTCAACTAACGCGTGTGATATAGCTCTTCTTTGTGAACTTCGACTCCCGGTTAGTTTCCATGCAGTATTCATGAAAAATACCTTCCCAACGCTTATGGATAAGAACTATAGTTCCATATGTTGTGGCAATGGTGGGCTTATATTTCTCGTCCGTAAAGATCTGTGCTATTCTATAGAGGAATTAGATATCAGTCAATCAAATCGTGTCATTGGTTTGAGTATCCATCGTGTCAATTCGTCGCCTCTTTTTGTGTGTTGAGTTTACTTGCCAAGTGATTCAAATGTACAGGAATTCTCAGAAGCTGTCGATGTCCTTGGTGATATAAACTCCCAATATGATACGATTCCAATCTCGCATTAAGCGCGCCGTAAGAAAACTCTGATTGATGAGTTGATTTCCTCCAATAATCTTATTGCTCTCAATACATCGGATATGTGTACTGGTCTTCCATACACCTTCGTACCACTTGAAACTACTCTTGACTATATCTTAATTAAAGACGCTATGATTGACTGTATTGAGTCACACAGAGTTTTCTCCTCTCCCAATACAGACATAGCGTCTGACCACTCTGTTTTGGTATGCTCTATCCGTTCGCCAGCGATTCTACACTCAGTGATTCCGATCCCTAGCTCGCGCCCTAACTGACGGAAGTGCAATGTTGATAGCCTGATACAGTATCAGCTAGCAGTGGATAACATGTTACAGCCGTATACTGACTTTGTCATCAGTGTGCCGTCAGATATTGATACATTCAATGGTATTATCACGGACACTTTGATCTCCTGTGCGCAATATTGTATTCCCTTATCGAGTTTCAATCCACGATTAAAACCGTGCTGGAACAGGGATGTTAAAGCTGCTCACAAGTTTGCACGTGAACGTCTGAAAGAGTGGATAGAAGATGGAAAACCGCATGGCTTCATGCATCCTGCCTTTCGACGCTACAAGGCTGCAAAACGAGCGATCAAAAATGCTCAGCGCGGTGCTTATGAAGCATACCTACTTTCCCAACTGCAAAATTTAAATGATGCAGCAGACTGTGACAATAAAACCTTTTGGCGAGCTCTGAAGCAGTTCAAAGGTCACTCTCCTAGTACCTGTCCGCCATTGAAAGTTGGCAGTGAAACTTTGAGATCTCCCGTCGACGTCGCAGAAGCATTTGGTAATTACTTTCGGAATACATATCAAGTAAATGCCGGTTGTGCGGACCCAGTTAACCTTGAGATATCTTATTTTCCAACCAATTGTCTTGACTCCGATATTCTTAATATGACGGCGATTTTCTCTTAAACTGAGCGAGCTATCAGAAGTTTGAAGTTACGGTAAGCACCAGGTGCAGATGGTATCCAAAATGAACATATACGATACGGAGGCCGCACGCTTATCTTATGTATACAGAAACTCTTCACCAGATGTATTGAGCTGGAACATGTGCCTGTAATTTGGAAAATAGGAATTATTCTTCCTATTTTTAAAGGTGGTAAAAAGTCACGTGGTGACCCTTCTAGTTACAGACCAATCACCCTTTTATGTTGTATGTATAAGCTCATCAGTACTCGTTTACAGGATTGCCTTGACACTTCTGTTCGGCCATTTCCAAATGCAAAACAGAACGGCTTTCGTAAATTCTTACGACGCACGACTGAAACGTTTTCATTATAGGAGACAATATACCACAATATCGAATTAAATAGTGAAGTCTTCTTGGCCTTTCTGGACATAAAAAAGGCTTTTGACACTGTCTGGCATTCAGGTCTCATGCGTAAACTCTTCCTTCTCGGAGTCAAAGGTCCTCTCTTCAAAACAATCATCGATTCTTATAATGACATGACAAGTGCCGTGATGTGGCATGGGATGACGTTACAATGGTTTCCTGTTTGATCGGGGGTAAGGCAAGGAGGGGTCCTATCTACGTTTTTATATCAAACGTACATCGACAAATCGACAAATTAGAAAATAGAAATCACGGCGCAAAGGTGGCGATCTTAGATACCGGAAACCCAACCTTAGCAGACGATATAGCTCTTATAAGTACATTCCCACTCTCACTTCAATGACTCCTGCTTTTTTTTAAATCACATGTTCCTTTATCACAATCTATTCGGATCAGGTAAGCTAAAATGGTTTATCGTCTGTATACAATGTATTGTAGATTTGTACGTACTAGAGTACTTACTGAACCTCTATTCTTAATTAAATCCCTCAGCACCAGAATGCAGGCATTGGTAGGTTTTCTAATGTCTCTGAAATAAGAAATGAAAAATTGACAAAAATATCCCAATGATGCATTAAACAGCGTCAATTATATTTAGATGAAGTTCATAAAAAGCAATGGATCCCATTGTTTGATCTTTATTTGCCCTTTGAAAGTTGGATATTTTCTCTTCTTTTCTCTACTCTTCTATGTGTTTGTTCTTAATGATAATAAATTTGAATATTCCCTTGCAGAAATGGCGATGAAAATCGTAACCTGCCAAAACCAAGACGGTCGCTTGGAAGTCATTTTGTTTTATCAGATGAGTTCTAAAATCACACGGACAAAAGAGACCAAAGTATGTATGAAATTTCAGAGAGATCCATTCAGTAATCCCAAACTCAAACAGGCATAACTAGTTACAAGGAGGAATCTATACCTGAAATTTGAGAAATGTCTTTGCAGTATTTCAATGTCAAAATCCAAGATGGCCTCCTTTTGGCCATATTCTTTCCCTGAACAGTACTAAAATCAAACAGGCACAATTAGAGATCAAGGGCAACATACACATGAGATTTGAGAAAAAGCTGTGTAGTTCTCAAAAGTTAGCTACAACAAACTTCTTAAGTCAAAATTCAAGATGGCCGCTTGTCAGCCATTTCATAATTTTAATAACTTAAAAAAACGAACGGGTACAACTACGGGCCAAGGGGAACCTACATATGAAATTTGAGAAAGATCTATCCAATACTTCTAAAAATTAGCGATAACTAAATTTGTTTACGGAAGGACGGACGGACCACGGACGTAGGGCTATTTGAAAAGCCCACTATCAGATGTGGGCTAAAACGCTAGTTCAAAATGTCCTCCTCCTTGTGTTATTTCCATTTTAACTGTGGTTGTATCAAAATTCGCTCTTAACATTAAAAAATGTTTGATTAATATTATCCATCATGCAATCTAATGACTAATTTTGACTTTTCTTTCTATCACTTTGGATTTTGCGTATTCGCCTCTTAGGCTTCAAAGTACGATACTGCTGTATGATGACGTTTTATTCCTTGTATTTGTATCAAAATGTGTTATTGACCTGTATCTTTTGTACAATCTTTGATTAAGTATTACAGACTTGATAGAAAATGATGAAATATGAATGTATGTCTTACGTACACACTGACGTGTATCCTATAACTAGGTCTACAATCTAAATATAGATTTTATGTCATCTCCTGATTATATGTATGGTCTATAAATAGCTTAACAAAAATACTTTATTTGAATCTAATACTGAACACCTGCAATTATATGTCGCAATCTGATTATCATGGAAGTGGTATTGATGATATCTATGATAATTATGATGACATGAAAATAACAAATACGCAGCTATATGATATATATTTTACGTCACATGTGTCTACTTAGTTCAGTTCTATCACAATGGTATTGTATTGTATCTATTCTAAAATCACGGCTGACTCTGAAGAAAAATCATTTGCAATTTAACGAGAACATCTCGTTTTTTTGGGTTTTTTTTTTAGAAAGAATGGAGATTCCTCCAAAGGGGTAGACGCACTAGACGGTGACCTAGATGATTCGATCGAGAAGTTAGCGACCTTTTAGTTTTTTTAAGGCTATTTTGTGGTTTGTTACTTGCTATTGAAATTGAGTCCAAAAGTACCTGTAACTGGGACCGTTGTGTGTTACATCGTTTTGTCTTATCAGGTTTTTATTTCTCTTTACGTAAAGCAAGACATTCAGATATCTGAAATATTGTAATCAACTTTACGATATATTTCAATATGTTTTATGTTAATAATAAAAATAATAATAATAGTCTTTTTTATACTTGGTAACAGAATGAGTCGAAGACTCGTCTACCTTCTGGTCAAGTATACATAAAATGTACAATAATTACAAAATGTACATAAAACAGAGAAACATTTAAGAAAACAGGAAAAAAGTGCATCAGTTAAAGAATCCACAGCAAATTAAGAGGAGTCCATAAAAAACGTTTTGGCACTTTGTTTAAAAGATAAAAGTGATGATGCGTTTCTCACGGAATCTGGTAAAATATTCCAGGTATATGGTCCCCGATAGGTAAAAGATTTCTTATACAATGCAGTCTTAAAAGCAGGTAGATAAAATATGTTATTAGATGATGATCTAGTAAATCTGGACTGGACATCAGAAGTATATCTAAAATTGTACAGATACTGGGGAGCCAGACCGTGTAAAACCTTGTACGTTAAAACTGATTGGATGTACATCACTCGCTTTGTAAAAGGTAACCAGTTCAGCTTCTTATACATGTCACTGGACAGAGTATTGAAATCACACTTCAAGATAATCCTAGCGGCTCTTTTCTGGAGTTTTTCGAGCTTGGCTATATTATTATGTGAAGTATTGCCCCAGATATTTACACAATAGTTAAAATGTGGATTTACAAAACAGTTAAAGTATGTTAAACAGGAAGACTGGCTAAGAAACACTCTCAAACGTTTCATTTGAAAATGTAAAAAGATAGTTTTTTGTACACATTGTTAACTTGGGTATTCCAAGACAAACAATTATCTATGTAACAACAACGTGGTCGTGGACGCTTACCTCATTTCCTATCAAGTCGATTAGCACATTATGATATTACATTTCCCTCTCTTTAACGAAACAATAAAGTGCATTAGGACATTAAATGAATTTAACCAAATAATGGTTTTGTCTGATGGTGTCTCTAACACAAATGAAGATCTCTGACTACAGTCCTGTTTACTGAGTATCTCCATTAATTTACGTAATATCAAATAATTTGGACTAGAAATACACTGACTTAATTATAAGAAAATAGAACATAAACAATAAATTTGATATAAGCAGAACCCTGTTCTGCAAGACTGCACGGGGATTATTTTGCCCCAAAACACAGTGCAAGTATTAACTAAAGACATGTTAACATTTTAACAGTTCCAGATCTGATGTTAGAACGCTAAAGAATTATGAGTCAAATTTCTTTGGTGTTTTCACACGTCTGCCAGATCGAGTTACACGCACTGGAGACTTTACAGTTATAGCTAGGTTTGGAGTCCCACTATTACTAGGGTCAATTGTTCTCTGGGTTGATTCTGGTTCAGGTTGACACAGCTCATCATTCATATTCGACTCGATTTCTACGGGTTCATCTAGTTCCTGATCAAATTTTGACGGTCTTAGGAATTTTCTGTTTCTACGGTATAGGCGGTTGCCACTAGATACAATGTACGAGCGCGGTTTTAAGTGTTTCTCAATCACTGTGCCTGGATTCCATTTAGCTGATTTACCAGATTGTGTTGGACTAACGCGTACGGGTTCTCCTACATTAAGAGGAGGCAACTCTTTTACTCCTCTACGATGATCATAGTAAAATTTTTGCTTCTGTTTCTCTTTATCAAAATGTTTCTTAACCAGGTTTGCGTTGTGATTTGGTTTGAGTAAATCTTTGGATGTCGGTAAGATGTTTCTTGGTCGTCTACCCATGAGTAATTGTGATGGATACATGTTAATGCCTTCAAGTGGTGTGGTACGGTAATCAAGTAGACACATCTGTTTGTCTTCATTTTTACGCCAGAGATGTTTTACTATTTGTATAGCACGCTCTGCTTCACCGTTTGAGCTCTGAAAGTGCGGGCTAGGATGTACATCACTCGCTTTGTAAAAGGTAACCAGTTCAGCTTCTTATACATGCACACTTCAAGATAATCCTAGCGGCTCTTTTCTGGAGTTTTTCGAGCTAGCTGTTTCAGATTCAATTCCTATTGACGCACAGAATTTCTTAAACTCATTAGAACTAAACTGTGGTCCATTGTCTGATCTTAGCTTCACTGGAATACCATGACATGCAAATATTGGTTTTAATGCTTCGATTATTGCTTTGGCATTTTCGAATTGAAGTGGAGCTACGTCAATGTACTTTGAATAATAGTCTACAACAAGTAGATATTTCTTTGACTCAAAATCAAATAAATCACATCCAACAAAACTATATGGCAGATCAGGGGTTGGAGTTGGTTTTAGTGGTTCCGCTGGCTGTTGTTTTTGGTATTCATTACACTGTGTGCAGTTAATGACCATTGAGTCTATGTCACTGTTCATACATGGCCAATACATAACTTCGCGTGCGCGTTGTTTACATTTTGACATGCCAAGGTGTGATTTGTGAATAAGTTCCAGCATGTTCCCTCGAAGACTCGGGGGTATTACTAGTCTTAGGCCTTTGTAGATTATCCCATCTAGTACAGATAACTGGTCCCTAGAGTCCCAGTAGGGTCTTACTTCTACCGGAGTTTCACTTCGTGTGTCTGGCCACCCATCTATTATGACTTTGTGCAGTGCTGATAGCTCAGTTTGAGTTGGACTTTTTATTTCTGCATATTTGTCAATACTGACGGACAGCATGTTTATCATGTCTTCTTGCCTATCAAACTCAGAATGCTGATTTTCTGTCTGAAGGAATGCTCTGGACAGTGTGTCGGACACTTGCATTTCTTTGCCTTTCCGGTATATAACTGTAATGTCATACCATTGTAACCTTATCATCATTTTCCGAATTCGCATAGGTGCGGACAGTAGTGATTTCTTAAACAGTTGTTCTAGTGGTTTGTGGTCATTATAAACCTTGACTTCTTTGCCATATATATATCGGTGAAACTTCGTTGCACTGAATACAATGGACAACATTTCTTTCTCAATCTGAGCGTAACGTTTCTCAGTTTCTGTGAGCGAACGTGAAGCATATGCGATTGCGTGTTCTCCTTGCATTAATACAGCACCATTGCTGGCATCACATTCAATGTATACAGGTTTGTTTATATCATAAACTGCTAGAACTGGTGGGTTGGTACACAGACGTTAAAGTTCTTTATAACTTTCCTGCTGTTCATGTTGCCACGCAAACTCTACGTCAGACTTCAAGAGTGTACGCAAAGGAGCGTCAATACTGCTTAAATCTGGCAGAAATTTGGCGAGATATTGGACTAAACCTAGGAAGCGGCGTACCCCTTCTTTGTCAGTAGGTGCAGGCATCTCTAGTATGGCCCTGACCTTTCCTGCGTCTGGCTGTAGACCGTGTTCAGTAATCACGTGACCTATAGAGTTCACTTTGGGTTGCCTTATTTTGCACTTCTCGTAGTTAAGTTTCAGGCTGTACTTTCTTGCACGTTCGACAACTTGCCTCATGATTTTATCATGTTCCTCTAGATCTCTCCCAGCCACAAGTATGTCATCTATGATGGTGAATGCACCTTGGATACCTTCCAACATTTGGTCCATGATACGTGGATAGATTTCTGGAGCTGATTTAATTCCAAATGGGAGTCTGAGCCACCTGTATTTCCCTAACGGTGTATTGAAGGTAGTCAAGTATGAAGATTCTTTGTCAAGTTTAATTTGGAGGAATCCTGATTTTGCATCTAGCACAGAGAATACTTTGGCTTCAGAAATTACATCACCAATCGTTTTCATTGGATGGTGTTCCCTCTTCATGGCTTAGTTGAGATCTTTCGGATCTATACATATCCTAACTTTGCCTTTCCGTAGCGATACTACCATAGAACTGACCCACTCAGTAGGTTCATAAGTCCTTGTTATGTACCCATTAGCTTCCATATCCTTAAGCTTCTCTATTGCCTTTGGTTTTATTGCTGCAGCCAATTTACGAGCAGGGTGTACAACGCCTTTAATGCTTTTGTCGATCGGGATGCAATACTCTCCAGGCAGAGTACCAGTGGTTTTGACCAGTTCTGGGAACTCACGAGACAGTTCCTCGTGTGCGTCAATTCCATTGGTAATAGGGTCTACATGTATACGTTGCAGTAATCCTAGGTTTTCAGCTAAATCACCACTTATGATGTTTTCCTGACTGATATCTACTACCTCAAAGCTTGCAGTTAATTGTTTCCGTTTAAAGGCTATAGGGAGTTTAACAGTTCCCAGTGGAGTAATCCTGCGATCGGTGTAAGACTTTAAAGTTCTTAGTGACTTTTCCATCACAAACCCTGTCTTGAGGCTTTGTAGCTGTGATGCTACTAAAATGCAGCACTTTGCACCTGTATCAATGCGGAATGGGACAAGTTTCCTCTGTACTTCTAGATTTACAAGCCATTTATCATCAATGTTGTTGACAGGCTGTGTAGTACAAGTATATATATCTATTAACATTGTGTCGCCCGGGTTTGAATCCTCCGATTCGTGTATGGCGCTTACATGTCTGAGTCTTCTCCAGCACATTTTTGTCCAGTGGCCAGGTTTTTTACAGTATGAACACTTCGTATCTTTTGCTGGGCATTTACTTTTGTCGTGCAATAACCCACATTTGCCACATTCACCATTTTTAGAATCTCTGTTGACATTTGCGTTTTGGTTCTCAGTGGCTGTCTTATTTTTCTTTGTGACAGGTTTAATTTTGGGTTTTTGTCTGTGTTTTTGCTGGGTACTCAGACGTAGAACTTCTTCAACTCTCATTAATTTAAGCTGAGACTTTGATAATTCATATTGGCGACCAATTTCGATAGCTTTAGCGATTGTGAGTTTTTGTCCCTGATCAAGGAGTCTCTCTTGGACCTTTGTAGATTTCACTCCACTGATTATTAAGTCTATCAAAACATCATCACTGTCTGTGTAATCACAGTCCATGACTAGTAATTTCAGGTCTTTCACAAAGTTATGAAATGTTTCTGTTTCAGTTTGTTTACGTTGATGCGCTTTGAACCTAGATACTCTTTTATTCTTTTTAGGACTTATGTATTCATCCAACTTTGCGAGTATTATATCAGGGTCATCTTCCTCGCCCTCGCCGAAGTTCAACGTTTTGTAAACCTCACGCCCGTCTTGACCAATCCACATGCCTAACCATCCAGTTTTATCTTTTTTCTCTGACTTAGCTAAAGGACATTTAAATGTGATTTCTACGTGTTGCTTAAACCGTCTTAATTCTTGATATTCACCACCTGCACCCCAGTTCATTTTGGGTTGGTCGAATGCAAGACTTGCCGCCATTTTGTTTTACAGCGGGTACGTCCAAAAATATCTATCAGACACCGAAATCCTGTTGTGTGCTATTACCGCCGTTTATGTACGGATAAAACACCATGCCCTCGGCGTTTAAAATGTCTTTGGGTCTTAATATGTATACCTGACAGGAAACGTGTGTTTCTACAGGTCGAATCCAGTCTTTTCTGACACCATGTAACAACAACGTGGTCGTGGACACTTACCTCATTTGCTATGAAGTCGCTTAGCACATTATGATATTACAATCTACAGTGACACCGAGAAGTTTTTCTGTTTTTACATTTTCAATCACAGTGTCATCGATTACAATATTTAATTGCCGATAGATATATATTTGATGCAATAATTTTATAGATGTTAGATATATATATTTAATGTAATTTTTTGTAGATGTTAGATATATATTTGATGTTATATTTTTATAGATGTTAGATAATCATTTGATGAAATAATTTTTGATGGATGTTAGATATATATTAGATGTAATAATGTTTGATGGATGTTAGATATATATTTGATGTAATAATGTTAGATATATATTTGATGTAATAATGTTTTGATAAATGTTAGATATATATTTGATATATTTGCAATAATTTTATAGATGTTAGATATATATTTGATGCAATAATTTTATAGATGTTAGATATATATTTGATGTTATATTTTTATAGATATATATATTAGATGTAATAATGTTTGATGGATGTTAGATATATATTTAATGTAATAATTTTTATAGATGTTAGATATATATTTGATGTAATGTTTTTATAAATGTTAGATATATATTTGATGTAATAATGTTTTGATAAATGTTAGATATATATTTGATGTAATAATTTTATAGATGTTAGATATATATTTGATGTAATAATGTTTGATATATATTTGATGTTAGATATATATTTAATGTAATGTTTTTATAGATGTTAGATATATATTGATGTAATTTTTTATAAATGTTAGATATATATTTGATGTAATAATGTTTTGATAAATGTTAGATATATATTTGATGCAATAATTTTATAGATGTTAGATATATATTTGATGTAATAATGTTTTGATAAATGTTAGATATATATTTAATGTAATGTTTTTATAGATGTTAGATATATATTTGATGCAATAATTTTTGATTGTTAGATATATATTTGATGTTATATTTTTATAGATGTTAGATATATATTTGATGTAATAATGTTTGATGGATGTTAGATATATATTTAATGTAATGTTTTTATAGATGTTAGATATATATTTGATGTAATGTTTTTATAGATGTTAGATATATATTTGATGTAATAATGTTTTGATAAATGTTAGATATATATTTGATGTAATAATTTTTATAGATGTTAGATATATATTTGATGTAATAATTTTTAGATGTTAGATATATATTTAATGTAATAATGTTTTGATAAATGTTAGATATATATTTGATGTAATATTTTTATAGATGTTAGATATATATTAGATGTAATAATGTTTGATGGATGTTAGATATATATTTAATGTAATGTTTTTATAGATGTTAGATATATATTTGATGTTATATTTTTATAGATGTTAGATATATATTTGATGTAATAATTTTTATAGATGTTAGATATATATTTGATGTTATATTTTTTATAGATGTTAGATATATATTTGATGTAATGTTTTGATAAATGTTAGATATATATTTGATGTAATGTTTTTATAGATGTTAGATATATATTTGATGTAATAATGTTTTGATAAATGTTAGATATATATTTGATATAATAATGTTTTTATAGATGTTATATATTTGATATATATTTTGATGATGTTATATATATATATATTAGATGTAATAATGTTTGATGGATGTTAGATATATATTTAATGTAATGTTTTTATAGATGTTAGATATATATTTGATGTAATAATTTTTATAAATGTTAGATATATATTTGATGTTATATTTTTATAGATGTTAGATATATATTTGATGTAATAATTTTTATAGATGTTAGATATATATTTGATGTAATAATGTTTTGATATATATATATTTGATGTAATGTTTTTATAGATGTTAGATATATATGTAATAATGTTTTGATAAATGTTAGATATATATTTGATGTTATATTTTTATAGATGTTTTTATAGATGTTAGATATATATTAGATGTAATAATGTTTGATGGATGTTAGATATATATTTGATGTAATTTTTTATAGATGTTAGATATATATTTGATGTTATATTTTTGATAGATGTTAGATATATATTTTTTAGATGTAATAATGTTTGATGGATGTTAGATATATATTTGTGTTTGATATATGTTTTATAGATGTTAGATATATATTTGATGTAATAATTTTTGATGGATGTTAGATATATATTTGATGTAATAATGTTTATATATTTGATGATGTTTTCATAAATGATATATATTTGATGTAATGTTTTTATAGATGTTAGATATATATTAGATGTAATAATGTTTGATGGATGTTAGATATATATTAGATGTAATAATGTTTGATGGATGTTAGATATATATTTAATGTAATGTTTTTATAGATAATATATATTTGATTAGATATATATTATGATGTAATAATGTTTTTATATATGTTAGATATATATTATATTTGATGTAATAATGTTTATAGATGTTAGATATATATTTGATGTAATGTTTTTATAGATGTTAGATATATATTTGATGTAATAATGTTTTGATAAATGTTAGATATATATTTGATATAATGTTTTTATAGATGTTAGATATATATTTCATGTAATAATGTTTTGATAAATGTTAGATATATATTTGATGTTATATTTTTATAGATGTTAGATAATCATTTGATGTAATAATGTTTGATGGATAATATATATCTACTTTTAATATATGTTATATATAGTAGTTATGTTTACTCAGTAGTATCACACGATCAGTATCAACAAATTGTGAGATTGCTGTTGCCAACAAAGGCATTGGTAGATCCGAGTCAGACAGGGAAAGCAGTGGAAGTGATAATGCGCCTTCCGAGTCATGATGGAGGAGATTCCACTTGGGATAATATTCATCATTTGATATTTCCCATCACTCAGTTGACGGGCCTATTGCTCCGTTGGAGAGGTATGAGCCACATTTATAGCATTTAAAGGTAGTAAAAAAATATAAGAAATCCATGATAAATGTGGAAATTAGCAACAGACTGTAAAGCAAAAATAGTATTTCTTTGTGTTCAATCTACCTAAAAACCATAGGAATCCATGGTTAAAGGGAGGTAACTGTTGTTTAAAAAGTAGAAGATTTCAATATGTATATCTATACACTATTTATAGACACAATCTACATATAGTAGTTATACTTCTACTCAAGTGACGGATTCAAAAATGAATGAATAAAGAATCAACTGTTTATAACTTTACCCGAATCAGATATATATATATAACACATATATATATGTTATATATACGTCTCCGCCCAAATAAACAAAGGAGAGGTTTCCTTCCCCCTCGTTTTCCAGTGAATGGAATTCGCCCATCAGCTAACTAGCTTGGACATAAAAAAGGTATATACTACCTAGATAAACTGGTGTTTTAACGAAAGTGGGTACTCACAGTTGACAATCCCCGTAGTAACCTTCAGTCTATAACAGTCCTATAAATAGATACACGCAGCGACGGGCGGAATCACGGAGACGAAAAAGTGCCAACAACAACAAGTCAATCTATAAATCTATAAATAGTCCCGCGCAAACATTACATGTATCTATAAATAGATACATTCATCATTACATGCAATGTCACATTGCTATAAATCTATAAATAGTCCCGTGCAAATGTGGCAGGATCTATAATTTTAATATTTGTATTGAATTGTCTCAGTATTGTATTAGTCTTATTTATTAGTTTCGTTTATACTGTATGTGTCTAAGTGTTTAGTCTAGTTTTCGTCTGCTTATATCGTATCGTTTGGTCATTGGTCAGTTTTGTCTTTGTCTTACGTCACAATCTTGTGTCTTATTTTATTGGCTCTTGTCCATTTCGCGCTTTTTGTTTGTTCCGGTCATTGTCTGACTGGACAGTGAGGTGACCAGAGAAATTGTAAAGTCGTGCGGGTGAATATCTGCAAACCTCATGTATAACTGTAAGTTTTGCTATTTTATTATCCTGCAAACTCCACTGATTGATTTGTATCGATTACTAAAGTATATTTGGTATCAGAAGTCAGATTTAAATTACTTTCATTATCAATATTTTTCTGTAATACTAGTTTGTACTTGTGCCGATAATCTCAAGTAATGATATTATTTGAATATCTGTATTTCTAATTTCCTATCTAGGTATATCATTATCACATAATGTTACTACCGATTTAGTTCCGTAATTTAGATCTGTACATTTGTAACTTTACAGACCCGCTCACCTGTACGATGCCGGTCATATTTACAAGACAAGATTTCCCCTACAACTCTGTGCCATACACAGGTAATTCAGCTTATGATAATTGTATTTTTAGTATGTATACAGATAATTGTACAACTGTATGTTATATTTTTATTTTCCGTACTTACCGTATAACGTACTGTATATCTATACCGAGCTAGTTCATATTTTACCGGTATATGAAATAAGTCAGTCAGAACACATTGTTCAATGTAATATCTTTCGTTTATATATCCAGTGCAGTATCAACTATATCTGTAACTGTTATAGTCTTTTTATACTGTGATACGTATTAGTTGAGCCAGTGCTACATGTAAACTAGTATTATAACCGTGACGTATTAGTTATCACGTAATATGTGTATTGTACTTGTATATTTATCTGTGTGAAATGTGTCGTATGGTCAACTTTATTATGTACATTATCGTTATGTTGTTTTATCTTTGTTATTGCAGAGTTGATCTCTTGTCGCCTGCAATAAAAAACCAGGTTAACGGTTGAGAACTTACGAAGGTGTTGTGGTGTTTTGCCCATAACCGACCCTGTAACACAAACATTGCATGTATCTATAAATAGTTACGTGCAAACAATAAATGCAGCTACAAGCTGGCGGACCAACGCAACACCGGAAGGTAAGCTCTGCTTTCAGACGGTAATATCCATAATTTGTATACTCTCTATGATCATGACACATATTGTATCTGATTCGCAAATTGTGCTAATATTGTTGTACGTATCAATAATTTTGACCATGCGAAGGCTCGGACTCGGTGCATTTTGTGATCATGTTACTAAGGACGAGCCATCGCATGGTCAAAATTTCCACAGGCACTCGAGGCCAGGATATTATTTTTTAAACATTGATTTTTGTTTTAGCACTCATGACTGACGTTATTTAAACGAAATATCAGCAGAATTCAAGTTTATGTGCCGGTTGACAAATCCGAGGTCCACGGTCATTAAAAATACACGTGTATCGGAATCGGAAGCGTGATTGGAGAAAAAAACACAGGAAATTTTCACAGGCACTCGAGGCCAGGATATTATTTTTTAAACATTGATTTTTGTTTTAGCACTCATGACTGACGTTATTTAAACGAAATATCAGCAGAATTCAAGTTTATGTGCCGGTTGACAAATCCGAGGTCCACGGTCATTAAAAATACACGTGTATCGGAATCGGAAGCGTGATTGGAGAAAAAAACACAGGAAATTTTCACAGGCACTCGAGGCCAGGATATTATTTTTTAAACATTGATTTTTGTTTTAGCACTCATGACTGACGTTATTTAAACGAAATATCAGCAGAATTCAAGTTTATGTGCCGGTTGACAAATCCGAGGTCCACGGTCATTAAAAATACACGTGTATCGGAATCGGAAGCGTGATTGGAGAAAAAAACACAGGAAATTTTCACAGGCACTCGAGGCCAGGATATTATTTTTTAAACATTGATTTTTGTTTTAGCACTCATGACTGACGTTATTTAAACGAAATATCAGCAGAATTCAAGTTTATGTGCCGGTTGACAAATCCGAGGTCCACGGTCATTAAAAATACACGTGTATCGGAATCGGAAGCGTGATTGGAGAAAAAAACACAGGAAATTTTCACAGGCACTCGAGGCCAGAATATTATTTTTTAAACATTGATTTTTGTTTTAGCACTCATGACTGACGTTATTTAAACGAAATATCAGCAGAATTCAAGTTTATGTGCCGGTTGACAAATCCGAGGTCCACGGTCATTAAAAATACACGTGTATCGGAATCGGAAGCGTGATTGGAGAAAAAAACACAGGAAATTTTCACAGGCACTCGAGGCCAGGATATTATTTTTTAAACATTGATTTTTGTTTTAGCACTCATGACTGACGTTATTTAAACGAAATATCAGCAGAATTCAAGTTTATGTGCCGGTTGACAAATCCGAGGTCCACGGTCATTAAAAATACACGTGTATCGGAATCGGAAGCGTGATTGGAGAAAAAAACACAGGAAATTTTCACAGGCACTCGAGGCCAGGATATTATTTTTTAAACATTGATTTTTGTTTTAGCACTCATGACTGACGTTATTTAAACGAAATATCAGCAGAATTCAAGTTTATGTGCCGGTTGACAAATCCGAGGTCCACGGTCATTAAAAATACACGTAAACTTGAATTCTGCTGATATTTCGTTTAAATAACGTCAGTCATGAGTGCTAAAACAAAAATCAATGTTTAAAAAATAATATCCTGGCCTCGAGTGCCTGTGAAAATTTCCTGTGTTTTTTTCTCCAATCACGCTTCCGATTCCGATACACGTGTATTTTTAATGACCGTGGACCTCGGATTTGTCAACCGGCACATAAACTTGAATTCTGCTGATATTTCGTTTAAATAACGTCAGTCATGAGTGCTAAAACAAAAATCAATGTTTAAAAAATAATATCCTGGCCTCGAGTGCCTGTGAAAATTTCCTGTGTTTTTTTCTCCAATCACGCTTCCGATTCCGTCACAGAAGATTGTCATTCGATTAGAGGCTTATCAAATCTTCAGTTTGAAATTAAAACTCTGACAGAATTTATTCAATTGTTTTAGCTAGGGCTGATTGTTGAGCTCACACCCGCTTGGATCCAACCGATCGGCATGTTGACGAGGTTTGCACGAAAATTGCACTACATTTTAAGTTTATCATCATCCAGATAGATACGTACAACAATATTAGCACTATTTGCGCATCAGATACAATATGTGTCATGATCATAGTGAGTATATAAATTATGGATACCACCGTTTGAAAGCAGAGCTTACCTTCCGGTGTTACGTTGGTCCGCCATCTTGAAAAGTCCTATGCATCGCACGATCACGACATTGGGAAGGGACATCATAGCGGGAAATACTTGTCCTTTGAGATATATACAGAGTTACTGTTCTTGGCGAGTTAACCGTTTCTTGTGCATGAAAGCCCGAGTTTGTTGAGTTTTCCGTCCGTTGTTCGCTATCGATGAAAAATTAACTCTATTACTTTCGGCGAATTATAGTTGAAGTATTCATGAAAATGTACAATTAATTTCTAATTTAAAAGCAAACGGAATTTCACCGTCAAAAAAGGTTATCGTGAAGTCAGGAGATAGTCTGTGACTGTATACCGAGAGTACGCCTTGCAGGGGTTCCCCTGGTTTCGCGTTTATAACTTTTCTTTTTCTCAGCCAATCGCATATTACTTTTAAAATGACGTAGGACGATTATCCATCATCTTATTATACTAACCAATGAAATAGCTTGAATAAAGCAAATGTCGTCATTTCGATCTAATTTAGAGTCGGGAAATTCCAACAAGGGAATTTCTTACCCCGGTATTTGTCACGACAAATCCAGGGCTTCGCATGCTAAAATATGAGCGCATATGAGTTTTGAATAATTTCTTGATATAAAAACAGTACACTTACTTCACAATAAACGAGAAAGAACTCCTATCATGCTTAGCGTTGTAGTCAAGAACGACAACTCAATACCGCTTCAAGTTCGCGGGAGTGTTAATATTTCACGATATGAGGAAAAAAGATGTTACTCCGTGGCCTAGGTTTAGCAATCCGTGGCCTCGATTTAGCAATCCGTGGTCTCGATTTAGCAATCCGTGGCCTAGGTTCAGCAATCCGTGGCCTCGATTTAGCAATCCGTGGTCTCGATTTAGCAATCCGTGGTCTCGATTTAGCAATCCGTGGTCTCAGGTTAAATAATCAGTGGCCACGGTTTAAATACAGCCTTTATCAAACAATTGTACCATTTATAAATACGTAAAGAATATGCACTGGCTGTTTTTTTTAACTGAAATAATGGTTTACTTAATGGATTTGGCAGTGATCACCCTCAAAAGTGCAGCATGACACGTCTCTGAATAATCAAAAGAAGATAGTTGTCAATATAAATGGACGTCATTTGTAGCTTTCATGGTCACATGTTTGCTGCTTCTCCACATGATCTAAACTAGTGAGATATAAACTGTAATATGGAGCTACTATTTTACTACTGAGGTGATTTTTTTATTACGGAGGAGCATGATTTTACAGTAAAACAGTGTATGGAAATTACTGATCAATTTACATAATGTGTACCGACTTCCGAAAAAGGGGAGATAAGCGAACTATCTTCGCATGTTGAAATATCGATCATGTAGTTTAAGAGGGATAGCGGGTATATTTTTGCGTGCCCAATGGGGCATAACTTTCGGAAGAAGGGGAGATAACCAAATCTGATCTAGATTATGCAAATGGATAATTTAGTGCCAGCAAGTTTCGTTGAAAATCCATCAAGTAGTTGAAATTAGGAGGAGTAGCCGGTGCAATCACAGGAATCGGGCGTTCTACGTGTGAAATAAAGCTATTATTCTGTAATTAAATAGCAGGATTTTTATTGTTATACATGTATATAGAAATCCTGCCATTCAAGTAGTATAACAGCGATATTTCACACAGAGAACGTCCGACTTCTGTGGTACATCTACAGACGGACTGACCAAATGATTTCAGTATATCCCATCCCCGCCTCAGGGGTATAATCATTTTGTTTCCACTGAAGTAAATTCTTTCCATTTAAGTGAAATAATTTACAATTTAAACACGTATATATATATTTATGGTGTAAAATGTATTCCACTTAAGTGAAATAAATTTGAAATGTATTGTACCTTATTGTTAAATCTATCAGATGTTTAAAATGGCTTGCTATATTAATGGTACAATACGTACACAATCAGCTTGTGCCTTGCATTTCAAAGTCCAATAGTCTTAATTAGGTGAAACATGATCCAGACGAGGTGGTTTCTATAGATGAATGAATACATAGTTGTCTAAATCTGTGACGTGAGATGACCTGCTTGCTCCGTGTGATTAACATTTCATCAATGAATGTAGTGTGTGGGATAAGAACAGCAAGAAAAAATTGTCATAACGCATAACTACCTATTATCTCATTTTTTGTTTTTATTCCATGCATATTGATACTAACTACTGTGCTTCATGCAAGAAATATGCTGGAAAATAGAGATGTATTTTGTTGGAAGAACAATTAGAAACAGGGTGTGGACAATGCTTTTGTCCCGTATCAATGATACAAGCATAATCAACATCAACATAAAATAATATAAATAATAAGACATAAATGAATTATAAACTTTTATTGAAATATCAACACATCTGCAGCAGAGACATATATAACACATGTGATTTGGTTGCAGAATCTGAACCACAAAGCCACAGAACTACTAAACCGTGACCTCGGATTACTAAATCGAGGCCACGGATTGCTAAACCGAGGCTTCGGATTTAAGGGGAAAAAAACCAGGGCTCCGTAGAACAGGATTTTCAGTTTGCAGTTTTCGCGTAGTTATTCAGTGGTAAGCAATTTAGGTTTATATAGTCCAGTGA